>NW_022982738.1:0-24693 GCF_902652985.1 Pecten maximus | reverse complement strand
GGGTATTTTTTGGCCTATCAATTCTATTAAGGATATCCCAGAATGCTTTTGGTTCATACATAGAAGTATTCCTCATTTCACTCTCAGTTTTTTTCTCGATACTTTCTATAATTTGCGTTAATCAATTTCCTGTTCACACTACTTTTCTTAATTACGTTTTTATGATTAGCATTGCTTTTGAATATTTTGTACCTTTTCTTAGCATAAATGGTCACATTGGTAAGACGGTATACCACATAAATACACATACTATCTATACCACATTGGTATGACGGTATATCACATAAATACACATACTATCTTTACCACATTGGTATGACGGTATACCACATAATTACACATACTCTATACATCATTGGTATGATGGTATACCACATAAATACATATACTATCTCTACCACATTGGTATGACGGTATACTACATAAATACATATACTATCTATATCACATTGGTATGACGGTATACTACATAAATACACATACTATCTATACCACATTGGTATGACGGTATACTACATAAATACACACACTATCTATACCACATTGGTATGATGGTATACCACATAAACACACATACTATCTATACCACATTGGTATGATGGTATACCACATAAACACACATACTATCTATACCACATTGGTATGACGGTATACCACATAAATACACGTACTATCTATACCACATAAATGTACATACCATCTATACCACATTGGTATGATGGTATACCACATAAATACACATATTATCTATACCTCATTGGTATGACGGTATACCACATAATTACTAATACTATCTTTACCACATTGGTATGATGGTATACTACATTCTGTCTAGATGACTAATGTAAATTGAAATATTTTTTTTCATAAAGAGGCCTTCACACATTTTGAAGAAACGGCGGTCGTTTAGAAACTGTGACGTTATATAACGCCAGGTCAGATATATAGCAGTGTGTTTATTACAACCTTGACAGGAAAAGATTATTGTATTTCTTTGATAAGATCAACTGTTTCTTTAAACTTTAGAATAACAGCTGTACAATTAGCGATCGTCATCGTCTTAATGAGACGGGGCCGCGGTGGCCGAGTGGTTAAGGTGTACCGACACTTTATCACTAGCCCTCCACCTCCGGGTTGCGAGTTCGAAACCTACGTGGGGCAGTTGCCAGGTACTGACCGTAAGCCGGTGGTTTTTCTCCGGGTACTCCGGCTTTCCTCCACCTCCAAAACCTGGCACGTCCTTAAATGACCCTGGCTGTTAATAGGATGTTAAACAAAAACAAACCAAATCGTGTTAATGACGTCGTCTCTTTACTTACAGGCCGAGATATGGAGGTATGACACTATCAATGCGACGTTATAAACACGGTCCTATAGGACATCTGGCGATATGATGTCTCTCACAACGACAGTCTTTTCCAAATATATAGCTTCCTTTGCAGCCTTTCACACCCGGAAGTCTGTATTACACCATGTGATGCTATGTAGAAAAGTATGTACTCTGATCAATGTCCTCCGAAAAAAGTGATAGAGACCAACCAACCAATTGTTTTCCCATAGACTTTAGTGTTAACGTTTTGGATTATTGTATTCAAATTCTTGAATTGATTATTACGATTATGGTTTATAACAAAAGTTGAGGGTCTGATATAACACCGAATCAAAAAAAAAGTTGGGTCCTTCAGCTCAAATTTTCTCCAGGGAAGCCATTTTGAAAATAGGTGAATTTCGCAGTAAAAATTCTCAAAAATCTTAAATGTTTACCTGTTTACTATTATTACGTGAACTTTTGGGAAAAAAACCAATCGGACTTAAGAAATTGATATCAACATTTCTTATTGATAGTTACCTATCAGGCTACATATCTATTTTCTCACTTCATAACATACTGGCCAATCAGTGGCTGCCAGACATTTTATCCTTGGCTCAACTTTCTATACACAGGGGCTGTTTCAAAAATATATTTTTTCAATTGGTTGGTTGTTCCCTGATAAAGATGTATTAGATTTGAGAATTACCTCCCTTTGATGTTTTTACTCTTCATTAACACGACGATAAAATATTTGGTAAGTTACACGTCGGTCATAGATATACAGGCGAACAGATACTTGAGACATGAATCTAGACATAGTTAAAGGATATGTTTGATACTGAACTTCATCTGTTTCATCTGTCTCTGTCTCGTTAGTGTTGCTAGGGACATCATATAGCTGTTACATCTTTCTAGGACACGTTAGTGTTGTTAGGAACATCCTACAGCTGTTACGACTTTCTAGGACTTGTTAGTGTTGCTAGGGACATCATACAACTGTTGTGTCCTTCTAGGACATGTCAGTGTTGCTAGGGACATCCTACAGCTGTTACGACTTTCTAGGACACGTCAGTGTTGCTAGGGACATCATACATATGTTTCGTCTGTCTAGGACACGTTTGTGGTGTTAGGGACATCATAGAGTTATTTCGTCATTTTGGGACTCGTATGTGATGTTATGGGCATAATACAGCTGGTACGTCATCTAGGAACCGTCAGTAATGTTAGAACCATCATACAACTGTCTCGTCCTTCTAGGGCTCGTCGGTGATGCTAGGGACATCATACAACTGTCTCGTCCTTCTAGGACTCGTTAGTGATGCTAGGGACATCATACCGTCCTTCTAGGGCTCGTCGGTGTTGCTAGGGACATCATACAACTGTCTCGTCCTTCTAGGGCTCGTCGGTGATGCTAGGGACATCATACAACTGTCTCGTCCTTCTAGGGCTCGTCAGTGTTGATAGGAGCTGCTGAATATATTTCTGTTTCATGAGTTTTCATTTTTCAGTAGAAAGCAAATAAAGAAAAATTAAACCAATAAAAGAAAATATTTATCTATTTTGCCAAGTGATAATACATAATTAGCCAACGCATAAAACTTTTTAACCAAGGCTTCATTAGAAACTATTTCCGTTTGGCGCCGAACTCTCTCATTACTTCAATGTTAATCTGGGCTGTATCTATGAGCCTATGGTGGCGTCTAGATCACATGACCTGATTGTTGCACCATCTTGATCAACATCACGGAAATGTTTAATAATACGTTGCGAATGAATAAAACGCAGCGATGATACTGATTGAAAATAATTACGTTGTTGTGACGTCATTCTGGCATTATGTTGATCCCCGTCTCGGCACTATGTGTCAAGTAGGCCACGAATAGAAAGTACAGCAATGGATTTTATTTGAGTGTGCTTTTTCTTTCAAGTGATCATACAGGGAAATGGGTGTTAAACTGAAATACATTCGTCTAATGTTAGATTGTACGTCTAAATGAAGTCAGTTAATGTTTGAAGACCCTGTTAGTCTATAATTAGATCTGAATGACGTCAGTAAAATGTTTGAAAACCCTGTTGGTCTATAATTAGTAATGGATAATATCAGTAAAATGCTTGAAGACCCTGTTTGTCTATAATTAGTACTGAATGACGTCAGTAAAATGTTTGAAGACCCTGTTTGTCTATAATTAGAACTGAATGACGTCAGTAAAATGTTTGAAGACCCTGCTTGACTATAATTAGAACTGAATGACGTCAGTAAAATGTTTGAATCTCCTGGTAGTCTATAATTAGTATTTCAATAATTTTGTATATTGCTACTTCCGTTTTGAATTGACTTACGATTAAATAGGGCCGTGTTTTAAATTTGAAAAAAAAAAATAAAAAAAAAAAATCACTCTATGTAGACCACCATATTGTTGTTATTTTTCATTGAGGGGTGTTTCTTTTTCATTGAGGGGTGTTTCATTTTCTGTCTTTTTTTCTAGTGCCTTTTGAAATTGTCATTACTTTGTGCATGCCTATCTCTGGTCCCTTTATTTGACAAGGGTACCGTTTGGATTCATGTTGATGATTTCGTTAAAGCCATGAACATTGCCTTGATCGTTTTAAGAATAACTTTCAATATTTTGACTGAATCAATCAATCTATTGTAAAACATTTACTACATCTAGATCCAGATTCAGAACAGAAATATCAAAACTTAGTCTGACAAGTATGAGAGAATCTATTAAACTTGCTTTATCATTTTTGTGCTTGATGTGTGAATATGAATTACATAAGAATACTTCAGTCTACTTCATTACTTGAGTTTAAACAGCATAATTCAGAAAATAAATACATTTGAGAATGATGTAATTATTGGCCCGTCTTGAACATCCACTATTTATTTATTTATTAGATATTATTTATCTATTTATTCAGTGTTGTGGATTTTGGGTCAGAATTCTCAGATTTTGATCAATATTATAATAGCTTAATTACTTGTCCATTTCATTTTACAATTATTTAATAGTAAAACTGGGACAAGTTCTGTCATATATCAAATGAATTGTGCTCCTTCAGGAAGAGTGATGTTTGGACTGTAAATGTCATATTAATGTCGATTTTGAGAATTAGAGATTTTGCTATTTCTTTGTAATTCTCTAACGTGTTCAAAGTGCTTTCATACTTTCAATGCATTAGCATGGAACTTTTATTGGTTATTTTTGGAAAAAATACTGAAATCTGAGAGAATTTTGGAGTTTACTTAAACATGACTATAATGACAATAGGACAGGCGAGACAAATTATGACGCGTACTTCCTATAATATCATAAATGTTTCTGCATGTGTATGCTTCATTAGCAAAAGATTAGGTTTTAATTTTGTTTAGTTTATGGCATCATAAATTCAATAGAGCACGAGATTAATTATGAAAACGCTTTGTACTGACTGCTCGATTTGATTTACGATCTCATAAACTTAACAAAATAATGGATTAATACGTATTTCGACAATTTCCTTTTAACAATAACAACACTTTGTTTTAAAGGTCAGATAAACCAAATTTAGTTTGCGTGATCTACGTCAAAAACTGCATATGAAAAAGTGCACAGCAGTGATTTATAAAAGCCGTGGACTGACAGATGAACCCAAATCACTTACCCGGTCAGAAAAAGTTCTTGTATTTCAATAAAGTTGTTCACAATACATCGTAAGCGGTTGTTTATAAACATGAGCATATGATCTGTGCAAAGAAGTCCACCAATATTTAATGTATTCATATGCGGTGAACTAGTTCACATTATGCACTCGAGGTGCTGAGAAAAAAATATCCACAACTATTGGTAATTCTAAATATAAGCCCATATAAATGAGATAAATATCAGCTACAAATATCGTATGCATCACTTTATCTTAACATCATTGAAAAGTCCTGATAAAAGGCTATAGCTTTAGCATTTAAAATTGAATCAATAAATATTTTATTCTAATGTAATTTATACCATTAAATTTAAAACAGCACTGAGCAATATTAGTTATGTAAATCATTTCATACATCTATTAATTATGATAAATGTAACAATTGTACATGCAATCAGATCTACCGTGTCGTCTCTCTATGTTTCGATCGCGTGTTTACAACCAACTCTGTTCTCGCCAGAGGGCGCAACATGTTGCACTATATTTGAAGTATCGCTATATTTGACGTGGGCTTTCCTCAAACTTAAACGGACCATTCTGGACATTGGCTACGTAGACGTAGACGCCATCAAGATCATGTAAAATACAAAACAAATAATAATGATTTCTTTAACTTAATCCAAAATGGCCGCCGAAACCTCAAAATTGCAATAAGTCATGTATTGTTTCCTTACAGAGGTAACTAGTGTTTATGTTTTAATTTAAACTTTGCTTTTAGTAACAAATTCACAATAAAAATATTGTTCGGTATGAAAGGAAACTGAAACTGCCAAGTTTATGTTATGAATAACATATGTAATGTTATGTTTCAGATAGTGTGATTGCCGATCTGACCCGATAATAGGACGGTGGATGAATGTTTTTTTTAAGTCTGGAATTTGAGGATTCAATCTGCCTGTGCAGATCATATCAAAAGCATAATTGAATCAAGCAAAAAAGAGAAGATGCTGTCCATATAGAGCTTCAAAACAGTTACTGTAAAAGTGGATATTTTCGCGTGTGGAAATTTTCGCTTAGCCACCTTCCAAAGTGTTCGCGGTGTGGATATTTTCGCGCCATCAAGATATTTTTGCGCTAACTTGAATCTTGTATATTTAGTATTTTTATGTGTTAATATATTCGCGTGCGGAAATTTTCGCGGAGATTTACTGATAGCGAAATAAGCGAAAATTTCCACACCGCGAATATTTCCACTTTTACAGTAAATGAGAACAATCATTTAACTATTATAATGGTATCGATCTGGCGTGGCTTCATCAACATAATCAAAGCAGTGCACATCAGTCGTCACCTGAAGCGACAGAAAAGTGCTACTGCTAGATCATCAAGCGCGCCTTCTCCATTGGAGCGATTTTGTCGTTCAAATGGTAGTTTTTCACTTTTAAGAAAGATGTACTTTTTTGGGGGTAAAATGTGTGATTGAAAAGGATCCTGGAAATCTTTGTCGGGAAGCTTATCTGTGTAGGACTGTGTAGGATCGTGGCGCTGATAAGCACACATTTAAAAAATGTCATCATGACGGCGTGTGGAAATAGAAGAGACGAGTTCAAGTACGCCTTCATAGTGCTGTGACTGATCTAAATGCTGCTGATGCACGGTACAGTCAAGATTGTAGATGTAGTACAACTCCATGTCCCCTCGTTCTGTAACGTCCGCGAGTAAACAGGGAGACAGGGGTGGGGGGGGCTGGGATTTGATCAGGGTCATTTTTTTCTATTTCACAAACTCTGTGGAAAACAGTTTATTTTTTCTGCCTTTAAAAAAGGGCAATTTTATTTTTCAAAACATCCCAGCAACAATTTTTTTTCATATCAGTTAGGCCCTATATTAAAGTTTAATAACTCTTTAATATTTAATATTTTTACTTCAATTTGAACTTTTAATTTTTTTTAATTTTTTTTTTTAAATAAAATGTTAATATTTGTGATTTCATCACCCGTTGCTATCTATATCAGTTTATAAAATTTGATCATTCATCCTGTACAGCAGTCCATTTTTTAATTGATAAGAAGGCTACAGATCTTATGCATGTCAAATATCAGCAAAATAACTTGATTGTCAACTTAGTAAAGGGAGATATTAAGTATATTTGGTGTGATCAATAGGTTTAACAAAATAAAGCAATATTAGCTGTTATATATGCAGATTGAAACAAAACAACAATTTGATACACCACAATCACTTTTATTATGCTATTGTAAGAATGGATTTCACACAATAATTTTGATTACATAATTATGAAGAAATTCACAAATTACACATGTGTTAGATATTAAAAACGATTATGACCTAGTATTCTTAAAGGAGCAAACCTTTTTTAGCTCTAATTTATAAACAAACCACTTTTTTTGGTCAAAACTGCCAACAGAGATGATACTATTTCTGTGACAGCGGTATCCTATAAGGCTGCAATCTGTATTTGATCATATCAAATTTGGAATCAAATTTAGTAGATAGCTGCTACCCGTACAGTGCAGAAAATGAAAATGGACAGCCAAAGTCCTTTTCTGAATCGTCTCGGTCGCTTTCCTTCTAGTAATTTCATTTGCAGGCTCCCGTGCCCATCTGTCTGTATTACAGACATCAGGGGTGATACGTACTAGATGAGACTGATAAACCATTGTGCACTCTTTAGTTCAAAATGAACCGCATGTCCTGAGTAAACCCTATGAAAACTATAACACATTATGTCCATGTTCAATTTCAATAGGAAAGAATTACAAAATTTAAGGAAGGTTCCTTAACTAACACAAAATGTCAACCCAACCTAACTTAATGTATGGGAACAATCTTGAAAGCATTCGCCTGAGAGAAATTCTAAATGAAATTGTGATTCTGACAATCATCGTCTACAACGAAATCAGGTCAGTAACCTATCAAAGACGTATTTTTCGAGAATTTAATTGAAAACAATCTTGATAATCCTAAAAATTCGTGAGGAGACCCCTAAACATTCCGCATCTCTTACTACTATTATCTCCTATATTTGACAGACTAGCTATTGCTGAAAGGCTCAACTCATCATTTTTTTCAATTGCCAACAGTTCAGGAAAATATTTAGAGGATATTTTCTTCATTCGAGACATTACGCAATTTTTTTCGGCCATTTTTTTTCTTAACATTGATCATTTTCAATTTCCATAGTCATAGTGAAATTCATTGAGGAATTCCTTTTTCACTCGATATATACAAATGTACAAAGCCATAGGCTTTGATGATATTATTGAAAATCGTTAAAAACAGCAAATTGTTAAATTTCTTCATCTTTGACATATATAAGAAAATTGAATTTCAGTGCCGGTAAATATCCTAGCCAGTGAAAGAATTAAATAATCCCAATTCACAAAGGTGGACCATTCAAAGGCCAGTGTCGGTTTTACCTATTATGGCAAAACATTTTGGAACGACAAATTCATAATTGTTTTCAAGCTTATATGAATGAAAATTATCTATTAGTTTAATCATAATCAGGGTTTCAAAACAAAAACAAAATTACTCTTGTTAGACAGCCAATCTCAGAATTGTCAATAAATTGGTAAGATCACAATGGATATAGCATTATCTTGATATACATCAGAAAAATCTTTGGTATGGCCAACCAAGAGTTTTAAGTATGCATTACATCACCGTGATAACATAGCTTTGAGCTGGTTAAAAGCTATTTCTCACATCGAATTCCGAAAGTCACAGTTTCTATTGATATATCTTGTAGTTAACCAATCACTGCTCCCCAGGGGTCTATATGAGGTTTCCTGATGTTTCTAAATGGAATCAATGATTTGCCTCTTGGACTGATGTCATGCACAGTGGTGTATGCCGGTGACTCGACTTAAAGTGCGACGGTAGTTCTGTTCCTGTTGAAAAAAAGTCTTTTAAAAATACCTTTAGATAAAAATAGATTGATGGCAATAACGTAAAAACAGACATTAAGGAAAATTAATGATTTTCTAAACTTAACATTTGATAAAAAAAAAAAAAACATCAAGCAGGTCAACTATGAAAAAACTTCTTTGTATCAAATTGTATCCGTTGCCTCAAAAGTAAAACATGTTTCGGTTTCACTCAGAAGTATAAGTCAATATTTACCACTTTCAGGAAGACTAAAATACCTGTTTATTTTCTCATTTTGTTTATAGCAACACTTTGCGGAGCGGATTATCCTAAAACAAAATGCAAAACTTTTCGAAAGCACAGAAACAAACGGCATGACTGCTGTTGATAGGCCGTTATCTATACATATACAGTATAAGAATGGTTGCCAGTCAGTGAATATGTCGATAATATTGTTCCTTGATTTCTTGTTAACCAATTTGAATTGTCTATCGACATTCGTACACGATCTACTTCAAAGAATTTAAATGGAAAAAAAAGTACAAAAAAATTCGAACATTATTGTATTTGAAACATGTTTGATGGCAGGGAGCCAGATCAGGAATAATGTATCTGTTGAAATAAGACATTCAGCTTACCTTTCTGATTTCAAACAATATAATTGGAAGCATTAAGCGTAATTTCTTATTTTCAATTTTATGACTTAAATTTCTTAATATGTCATTTATATTATTCTATGTACGTTATTTGAGCGTGTAAACTGTCAATGTTAACATCGTTTCTATATTAACATGTATGAAAATTATACAAGTTGTCTCTCTGCCTTTACTTTTATCAATCACTCCAATTGGCCAAGGTGAAAAGCAAGTGTGTTACAACTGTGCCACCTAACCACATATATATGTTAAAAAATAGGACTAAGACCACAATTAATTTCAGTATATGTTTCATTGTAACATTTAGTTTTATAACAAATTCCCCAAATCCGATAGCCAACTTTACCCTTCTTACCAGTCAAGAGCAATGTCTTGGGAGTAAAATATTTTTAAAAAAATCAACACAGTATGTTGGCCTTTTTCTTGAAATAATCGTCTGCACGTGTCATCAACGTCAAATATAAACTTCCGGTTCAAAGGGTAGGGGTAAAGACAGGACTCGTCACACAGCACCCTGCGCCAAAATAAAATGCACAATATAAAAACATTACACAATAAATGTTAGAATGATATCTCTAGAGTATTTCAACACCAATCTTGTACACAAATACTAAGTTCTAACAGCCATAGTATAGGTTTTACAAAATCACCTAGATTTCTAAGAGACTTCTTTCGTGCCTAGTGAACCCGGAAGCATTTAATTGTGGTCTTAGTCCTATTATTGGTCGATAAAGCCGATTGATGTATTTTGGGTACAATGGTATCCTCAGCTTTCCTGTGTATGATAACCTTACCTAATTACAAACTGGACACATGAAACACAAGCCATTCTAGACGAAGTTCCGGAGGGAACACAGGACGAGATCACTGCACTAGATAATAAAAGAAAACTGCATGCTATGGGTTAAATGCTGAAACACCAATTCGAGTTGAACACATCAATAACTCCACTTTTTTTGTTTTTTGTTTGTTCCAATAACGTAACACAACACAGCGACGTTGCAATTGTCTGTACATTAAAATTTGATTTGTGACTGACAAGACGCCAGATTAGAGTTCCTACATGTGCTAACAATAAAGATTTTCTAAACAAAGTTATCATCTTTTGAACAACAAACGTATTTCTATTTCCCATTCTGATAATTTCTGTGTCCCATTTGAAGCCCAAAAAAATGTATTCATCCGAGAAATTCGATACAACTTTTCTGGTTGTGAATGGTACTGTTGACACCAATGTCTGATTTTGACTACAATGTCGACACCAAGGTTCTGTGTTGACTATACTGTCGAAACCTAGGTCTGGTTTTGACTGCATTGTCGATTCATAGGTATGATCTTTGCTATTATGTCGACGCCTAATTTTGATTTGATTATGCTGTCGCAGTCACAGCTTCGATTTTGACTATACCGCCGACGCCCAGTTCTGATTTTCACTATTTGACTTTTGTCGCGGTACCAGTTCTGATTTTGACTATACTGTCGCTGTTCAAGTTCTGATTTTGACTTTACTGTTTTTCAATCTGTTCCGATACGTTGACGAAATAAGTATTGTGACACCTTGATGAAAAGTTATCTTGCTACTATTTCAACTGAATTACATTCACAACGATAAATCGATTCACTCTTTCACATTTTATTTTCTCCCGTCATAGATGTCATAAATACATCCTTAGATCATTGTATGGTCGCCGAGTGAGTGTAGTTGTATCTATCCCAGGTCCTAATCTCAGCATATAGAGTGTCCCCGGGACAGTCCGTATTTCCTACGTCACGGTGACCAAACAGACTGTAGTTAGCTTCAATATAACCTTTATTGACCCCACATTGTACCAGCGCTTTAGCGGCGTTGAGAGAGTTTGGTGATGGTAGAGTATCCATGAAGTTCCCCATAAAGGAAACTGCGTAAGCAAGGGAGTTGTAATGTAGAGTGTGGGCACCAACGACGCCCCAACCTCTGCCCTCATAAACACGTCCATCTTGACCAATCAGGAAGCTGTAGCCGATGTCATTATAACCTTACAAACAAAAGAATGTGCCAGCGTTTAGGATATGTCCATAATTATCACAAATATACTTTGACCGAAAATGCATTTTCAACATCAATTTCCCGATATCATAACTTTGATGATAAATCAAAAGACGATGGTCTTTTACCGAACGCTGTTTTTCGGCATAGCCGTATAATATTCTTTTGGCCCCGGATATGACGCGCGACAAGTGGCGTTACTGGTCAAAACGAAGTATGTGATTGGTCAATGTAGCGGTAAATGCAAAATGCAGATTATATGCAAATTAAAAAATGAAACAAAGTTAAGATTGAATGCAAGCTGAATAAGCGGATGTATCTTTTCAAATGACCCATTAATAAAATCATATTCCTGATTCAAATACAGTCTTATTAAAACCAAAAATGATTCAAGCTGATATAATGTTGTTATCCATGCTGAAACGCATTTGTTCGTTAATTTATTTCACCAGTAGTTTTACATTATAACCAGCAGCCGTTTATCTTTAAAGATATTTTTTGTTTATTTTACTTTCGGAAGGCAAGAAAATATGCGTTGTTTTCGAATCGGGGATGAAGAATGAATTGATTATGGTCATGGTTTTTAAAAGCTGGACAATCAGACGCGGCTTATTTTCTATAACAGTAAACAAATACAAGTGTATTTTTGTGAAGGCTTATTGTTTTGTGCAATATGACAAATATCACTAAATGTTTGTGTTATTTCTGGTTAAAAACAGAACTATTTGTCACTACGAAAGTTTCAACTTGAAGTGAAAAGTCATCAGTGGATAATTCACCTGTTGTTTTTCCTCCCACCAGTAATAGACTTTTACGTAAGTACGATGTCATTTACAAAAGAGGATTGATTTACATAAGAAATAAAACATTAGAAGTTATTGGATTTCATTTTTGTGTTAAACATCCTTTTATGGAGCTATCCCTCTAAGAATATATTCTAAATGAGTCACTTAAGCGACTCATATTTTTTTTGTTTTTATAGGAATTACTCCATATAAGCATGGTTAACATAAAAATAAAATTGATTCACTATACATGTATATATACAGAACTCCTATTGTCCGGGAAGTGTTAATGATCGTTGATAAAGTTGCCATCCACATAATTTCAAGCAATAGGGTATAACTTAATGTATAGAACTAACAATGGGCACACGTTATCGAATAAGATCTCCCGGACACTACCGGTCACTCACTATATACTATTTATATTTCCTCTTAATTCAGACTCAATGAGCCTACCACAGTTAACTCAAGTCATTTTTAATGAACTTTATCAAATCCGGCGTAGGAATACATTTGTCGCGCTTGGACTATATTTTTTAATTGTTTTTCAAAAGTGATCATATTTATATGAAATAAATTTCATCAAAAATAATATTTGTTTTAATTCATTTAAAGTCAATAGTCATATGTAGACGAAAAGGGATGACGTACATTTTGGTAAGTTCTGTGGTAGACTTGCACAAGTCCCTATTTGTCAAGGAAAAAAATATTATACAAAATATGAAAAAAATATATATATAAATATAAGGATTATTCGCAGTTCATAAAATTTGTCTCAAGACCTATTGAGGTTTATACCCCCATACACCTCAACTTAACATTATGCAATCCTTAATTGGCTTATCATAATTATGATCTATTTTCGGGAAAGGCTTATTTTTACAAACCAAGCGAATTTGCTCGTATGAAACTAATGGCGTATTTTAAAAATAGGCTTATTTTCTTAAATCGGCTTGTTTTTTTTAGATTTAAGGGAGATTGAATTCGGTTTTTTTTATACATTATCCTGAAATCCGAAAAAAAACCACTTTGCAAATATACCGAGAAATGAGTAGGATAACATCTGTATTAAAACCTGTGTCGACTTGTTTAATAAATATACTTTTTGTAATAATCAAACCTGGCGGAATGAAAACATTAATTAAGAACGGGATAGTTAGAAAGGACAGAATTGAGCTTACATATTAATCAATCTCGATTACCGAAGGGAAACCCCAGAACACGTCTTAAACATTATGGACAAAGAGGTTTGGTAACATGTTTAATATGAATTTAAAACAAGCTTTTGTGGCAAGTGGTGTTTCTTTGGGGGCAGAGAGAATAATTTACAATATGTGTTATGACAAACATGAGCGGGTGATACAATACAAATCTATCCAGTTAGTTTATATCGTGGTCTTGTCATCCAAATGTAAATATATGTAAATAAGAGTACATGTTCAAACTACATCACTAAAGGCTACATGTGTTGTAGATGTGGTGAACTTATCTCCATGGTTGATTTTTGTTGTTATTTATTTATTTGTGTGTGTTTATTTGTTGTTGTTTTTTTTGTTTTTTTTTTGTATTCTTTTTTTTGGAAATACTCATTTTAATTAAATATAAATTTTTCATTAATTAGTTCCTCGATGCTAACCGCTGAAGTTAATGTGTAGTTGTCCGATACTAGCCACTGAAGTTTATTATTAGTTGTCTATACATATTTACCTCTTGAGTTCATGTGGTAGTTTTGAACACCCTTGAGTACTCCAGCACATTCAGTCTCACTATGACATGTGTGACCGTCCGTATGGTGTATAAAGAACAAATGCACGCGATGATTCAATGTTGTTACGTGAGTCGGCCCCCTCGCACCCCAAGCGTCCCGACTGATCACTTGTATGTTATCGCAAATCGATTGGTCGGATCCTCCTGAAACATACATATGGGCTTTTACTTACAGGTACATATCGTGATATATATGGTGACTGTATTTACCTACACACACATATCGTAATATATATGGTGACTGTATTTACCTACAGACACATATCGTGATATATATGGTGACTGTATTTACCTACAGACACATATCGTGATATATATGGTGACTGTATTTACCTACAGACACCATATCGTGATATATATGGCGACTGTATTTACCTACAGACACATATCGTGATATATATGGCGACTGTATTTACCTACAGACACATATCGTGATATATATGGTGACTGTATTTACCTACAGACACATATCGTGATATATATGGCGACTGTATTTACCTACAGACACATATCGTGATATATATGGCGACTGTATTTACCTACACACACATATCGTGATATATATGGCGACTGTATTTACCTACAGACACATATCGTGATATATATGGTGACTGTATTTACCTACAGACACATATCGTGATATATATGGCGACTGTATTTACCTACAGACACATATCGTGATATATATGGTGACTGTATTTACCTACAGACACATATCGTGATATATATGGTGACTGTATTTACCTACAGACACATATCGTGATATATATGGTGACTGTATTTACCTACAGACACATATCGTGATATATATGGTGACTGTATTTACCTACAGACACATATCGTAATATATATGGTGACTGTATTTACCTACAGACACATATCGTGATATATATGGTGACTGTATTTACCTACACACACATATCGTGATATATATGGTGACTGTATTTACCTACAGACACATATCGTAATATATATGGTGACTGTATTTACCTACACACACATATCGTGATATATATGGTGACTGTATTTACCTACACACACATATCGTGATATATATGGTGACTGTATTTACCTACAGACACATATCGTGATATATATGGCGACTGTATTTACCTACAGACACATATCGTGATATATATGGTGACTGTATTTACCTACACACACATATCGTGATATATATGGCGACTGTATTTACCTACACACACACATATCGTAATATATATGGTGACTGTATTTACCTACAGACACATATCGTGATATATATGGCGACTGTATTTACCTACAGACACATATCGTAATATATATGGTGACTGTATTTACCTACAGACACATATCGTGATATATATGGTGACTGTATTTACTTACACACACATATCGTAATATATATGGTGACTGTATTTACCTACACACACATATCGTGATATATATGGTGACTGTATTTACCTACACACACATATCGTGATATATACATGTATGGTGACTGTATTTACCTACAGACACATATCGTGATATATATGGTGACTGTATTTACCTACAGACACATATCGTAATATATATGACGACTGAAACAAAATGTCGATTTCTAGATTAGATAAACATTACCGTTGTTATGCGAGGTGCAGCAACGATTGGTAGTGCCTCCACTGCACTTCCCTGTGACGTAGGATCCGGCACAGTACAAATGGTCATCCTTGCATATCCCTCCTATCGCAGCACACGGATCTGAAGGAACAATGCCATTTTAGTTCCATCATCTGTTTTAAGAAAATAAAGGGGGAAAAACAAATCAAATCAAAACAAAAATCGCATAACGTTTCCTCCTGCAGAACAGAAAAGATTTGACCTTGTAATACATCATCTTTAGACCAAATCACGTGACCTGATCAAGCTACGCCGGATCGTTTTCTATCAATCATTCCAATGGGAAATTTTGGTTTTGCACAACAACTTTCCAAGCGAACATTTTTAATTTCACCATTGCATAAGATGCAACGATTAACACAAATTTAAAGGTGTAGAGCAATTATGATGTAAATGGATGGCCTTAGTGAAACTTCCGTCGCGTGACAGTTGTTATTCGACCGCACGACAAGACAGGAACATTCTATTGTTGCACTTCCTCGACAGATTCATATCTAAGGTGTTGACAGTATAGTTATCAGTACAAGGAATCGCTACGTCCCAAGAGAATCACCGCGCGCCGACCTGATGTCGATGTAGTCGACATGCGCAGACTTGGCCCGAAAGGGTTTGGGATACGTCGGTGGAGGCGTGTGATGTTCACTGACGAGTCAAAATTATCTCTGTATCGCCCAGACAAGAGAAATAGTTTATTGCAGCTGCAGTGAGCGTTTCTCCGACGCATGCGTGGTTTAGGCGATATATTTGGTAGGGGTTATTTTAATAGTTTGGAAGAAATCTGGAGTAAAATCTCCCTTTGTGATCCCAAACCAAAACCTCAGTACCGTTAGATACAGAGACCAGATCCTCAAACCAGATGTCCTTCCACTTCTAAGGCAACAAGACAATGCTCGACCACATGTTGTCATCTCCATGTCTCCCATTGGGCATTTTTGGGATAAGCTTTATAGAGGTATGAGAAAATGTCAGAACCTTTCAACTGACCGCGCCCAGTTGGTTTCAGCATTAACAGAAGAATAGAACAACGTCCCCTTGAGGTAAATTAAGATTCCATCCATAAGGTAATCCGCGCCTGCGCTTGCACCAGGTACCGAAGCGTTATTGTTGTTTTTCAATACATAATTTTATATAGTATATAATTGTATAGGATTTACAGACATCTACATGATAATTTGAGGGGCGTACTACATTCCAAATCTATTTCTAAAATTTGAAACAAGAAATTGAACATCGCTTTTTTGTTTTTTGTTCAGTAAATAATTTGCCTAAAAGTGAAAAATAACAATATTTGGATTTATTTTCTACTTTTAAAGCTTATTAAAACAGAAGAGCGATACAAAATACGATATCTAACCTGATGACGACGTATCTAACCTGATGATGACGTATCTAACCTGATGATGACGTATCTAACCTGATGATGACGTATCTAACCTGATGATGACGTATCTAACCTGATGACGACGTATCTAACCTGATGACGACGTATCTAACCTGATGACGACGTATCTAACCCAGTGATGACGTATCTAACCTGATGATGACGTATCTAACCCGATGATGACGTATCTAACCTGATGATGACGTATCTAACCTGATGACGACGTATCTAACCTGATGACGACGTATCTAACCCAGTGATGACGTATCTAACCTGATGATGACGTATCTAACCCGATGATGACGTATCTAACCTGATGATGACGTATCTAACCTGATGATGACGTAACTAACCTGATGATGACGTATCCAACCTGATGATGACGTATCTAACCTGATGATGACGTATCTAACCTGATGACGACGTATCTAACCTGATGATGACGTATCTAACCTGATGATGACGTATCTAACCTGATGACGACGTATCTAACCCAGTGATGACGTATCTAAACTGATGATGACGTATCTAACCTGATGACGACGTATCTAACCCGATGACGACGTATCTAACCCGATGATGACGTTTCTAACCTGATGACGACGTATCTAACCTGATGACGACGTATCTAACCTGATGACGACGTATCTAACCTGATGATGACGTATCTAACCTGATGATGATGTAACTAACCTGATGATGACGTATCCAACCTGATGATGACGTATCTAACCTGATGATGACGTATCTAACCTGATGATGACGTATCTAACCTGATGATGACGTATCTAACCTGATGACGATTCACAACATCTCCTGGAAGCAGATCCGGAGCACAAGTTGCTGACGTAGTTACCGGAACAGGAAGTACTATCATCTTGACAAGTTCCTCCGTGATTCAAACATGGTGTGTCGGAACCTACATCAAACAAATGATTTATCACTATTGACATAAACCAGGGACGACTTTTACTTATAACTTCGCTAAGTCGAACCCCAAGGGATCGTGTTAAAGGTACTACACCACAAACAGCGTACCACTGGTTGTTAGAATATTTAAAAAGTGGAACCAGCGTTTATGATAAATCACTATTAAACAAAAGTGATAATATTATTGTTATGAATTATCGCTTGTTAGACCGAAAGCTACGTACAACATATAGAGTAGAGTACTATCAAAGTTCACCAGGAAACAACCAATAATATAGTCAGTCTAAAATTAAAGGAAGTCAGAATGCACCTGTGGGACTTGGGTAAGAGCTAGCTTAGTTGGTCATCTGTATCATAATATATATAGTAGTATAGTATTCCATTAGGGCCAAATTTCCAATATCGCTCCTTCGCTCCTTCGAACTAAACGCGAAGGAGCGAAGGAGCGACACAACGAGTAACGACAATCGACAATAGACTACACTGTGATGTTCCGTTTGGACCAATTTTTCCAATATCGCTCCTTCACTCTTTCTACCTAAACGCGAAAGAGCGAAGGAGCTTCTTCGCTCCTTTGCTCTTTCGCCATCGTGTTTTCTCTCCTTTGCCATTGTATTTTCGCTTCTACTCGTTTAGGTCAAAGGAGCGAAGTAGCGATATTGGGAATTTGGCCCTAACGGAACACCATACATTAGCCTTTTGTCGATCACCGTTACTCTTTATCAGAGATGTAACGCCCATAAAATAGTATATAAAGATAAGGTCGGGCCAAACGATACATGCGGTTAATAGGGTTATTCGACTTAGGCAGGTTCCAATAAATGGGGCCGCGGTGGCCGAGTGGTTAAGGTGTCCCGACACTTTAACACTAGCCCTCCACCTCTGGGTTGCAAGTTCGAAACCTACGTGGGGCAGTTGCCAGGTACTGACCGTGGGCCGGTGGTTTTTCTCCGGGTACTCCGGCTTTCCTCCATCTTTAAAACCTGGCACAGCCTTAAATGACCCTGGCTGTTAATAGGACGTTAAAAAAAATAAAAATAAATGGGGTAATTGTTTACTGTTTCCAGTGATTTTACCTTCTAGCCTCTGTATGGTGTTAAACGTATAACACTACATTTCAATGTGCTTTTATGTATGGACGTGAAATCAGCTATAATTGACATTATCTGTATATAAACTGTTTGATAATGAACGTTAAATGTTCATAGTTTGACCTCGTTTAATAAATTATCTGGTTAAAACTCGGAGTTCGTTCTCTACTTGTTCATGTACATGGATCATCTTTGTCTTTGATCAGAGGTTAAAAGCCGAGGTTGATATCGCTCAATCGCGATCAGTTAAGATAAACCATAGATAGACTAAAAGTGTCCCAGTTGAAGCAGAATGCGGTTACCCTTTTGGAACGCCTGGTCTTACCCTAGTTGTCTTTATTATATTGTTTCCGTGTTAATTCATGTGTTCTCCATACGCTGTTCTCGTTTCACACATATTCTTGATGTGAAACGACACCAAAGTTAAACATGAAATCGAGTCTGGCTATTGTTGGTGTCATAGGATCGAGTCTGAATAGTGTTGATGTCATGGGATCGAGTCTGACTATTGTTGGTGTCATGGGATCGAGTCTGACTATTGTTGGTGTCATGGGATCGAGTCTGACTATTGTTGGTGTCATGGGATCGAGTCTGACTATTGTTGGTGTCATGGGATCGAGTCTGACTATTGCTGATGTCATGGGATCGAGTCTGACTATTGTTGGTGTCATGGGATCGAGTCTGAATATTGTTGATGTCATTGGATCGAGTCTGACTATTGCTGATGTCACGGGATCGAGTCTGACTATTGTTGGTGTCATGGGATCGAGTCTGAATATTGTTGATGTCATGGGATCGAGTCTGAATATTGTTGATGTCATTGGATCGAGCCTGGCTATTGTTGGTGTCATGGGATTGAGTCTGACTATTGTTGGTGTCATGAAATCGAGGCTGACTATTGTTGGTGTCATGGGATCAAGCCTGGCTATTGTTGGTGTCATGGGATCGAGCCTGGCTATTGTTGGTGTCATGGGATCGAGTCTGAATATTGTTGATGTCATGGGATCGAGCCTGGCTATTGTTGGTGTCATGGGATTGAGTCTGACTGTTGTTGGTGTCATGGGATCGAGCCTGACTATTGTTGGTGGCATGGGATCGAGCCTGAGTATTGTTGGTGTCATGAGATCGAGTCTGACTATTGTTGGTGTCATGGGATCGAGTCTGACTATTGTTGGTGTCATGGGATCGAGTCTGACTATTGTTGGTGTCATGGGATCGAGTCTGACTATTGTCGGTGTCATGGGATCGAGTCTGACTATTGTTGGTGTCATGAGATCGAGTCTGACTATTGTTGATGTCATGGGATCGAGCCTGGCTATTGTTGGTGTCATGGGATCGAGTCTGACTGTTGTTGGTGTCATGGGATCGAGTCTGAATATTGTTGGTGTCATGAGATCGAGTCTGACTATTGTTGGTGTCATGAAATCGAGTATGACAGCTAACTAGTCTATACAATAAACCGTGGTCATTTGTCATAGAAGGGACAATTACAACAATATGCACACTAAATTATGACAAGACACTCTCGATTAACGATTTTGTTGTCCCTAACAATAACATGGTTTAAACAAGATTTTGACATACCATATTACGTTCTAATTCTGCAGCAGTTTACAAATGTAAACGTTATCACCATATGTTTCCTTGATGAAGTCCTTTTTCTCCCAATTTGTAAGAATAACATTTGTAGATGTAGAAATATTCATCTTCAGTAAAACAGAGAATACTGCTATATTTAGGTCATCGTCTCTTTACTTACCGACCGAGATATGGAAGAATGCCACCAATACTGTCAATGTTACCAGCGACATTATAGACACGTTCCTGTAGATCTGGCGATAAGATTCCTGGTGTAAACCTATATCAATGTCAGGCCGTATCTACACTTGATCACACGAGGTGAGGCTTTTTAAACATTCCTTGTTACGACTGTTATTATCGCCGAAGGAAGCAAACGAGTTGGAATGTGAGGTGAAAAATTCTGATATTATTTAGAACCAATATACTCGGTATATTCGCTTTCTGTTAAATTATTTTATGCAAAGTTACAAAATTAAGGTTAGATAAATACAGTATTGCTCAACAAATTGACGAGTACAATGTCAGGGTCAGGCCCATAATCCACAAGCGAAGCTGCTACAGTGTGACGAGTACAAGGTCAAGGTCAGGGTCAGGCCCATAATCCACCAGCGGTGCTGCCCACAAAGGTAGACGTACCATCCATAAACAATTACACTCACACGAATGTCAGACCTAACAGTTAACTGCTGTTTCAAACCAAAACGAAAAGGAAGATAGAAAATATAAACGTATTAAATTTGGAATATCATTCTGATGCTTTCTTATCTGTCTTTCCCATTCATTCCTGTATTTGTCATTCTTTTCTGTCTTTCCCATTCTTATGTCTTTTCCATTCTTATGTCTTTCCATTCTTATGTCTTTCCATTCTTATGTCTTTCCATTCTTATGTCTTTCCATTCTTATCTGTCTTTCCATTCTAATCTGTCTTTCCATTCTAATCTGTCTTTCCATTCTTATCTGTCTTTCCATTCTAATCTGTCTTTCCATTCTAATCTGTCTTTCCATTCATTCCTGTCATTGTCAGTATTATCTGTCTTTGCCCTCCTTATCTGTCATTGTCAGTATTATCTGTCTTTCCATTCTAATCTGTCTTTCCATTCTTATCTGTCTTTCCATTCTAATCTGTCTTTCCATTCATTCCTGTCATTGTCAGTATTATCTGTCTTTGCCCTCCTTATCTGTCATTGTCAGTATTATCTGTCTTTCCATTCTAATCTGTCTTTCCATTCTTATCTGTCTTTCCATTCTAATCTGTCTTTCCATTCTAATCTGTCTTTCCATTCATTCCTGTCATTGTCAGTATTATCTGTCTTTGCCCTCCTTATCTGTCATTGTCAGTATTATCTGTCTTTCCATTCTAATCTGTCTTTCCATTCTTATCTGTCTTTCCATTCTTATCTGTCTTTCCATTCTAATCTGTCTTTCCATTCTTATCTGTCTTTCCATTCATTCCTGTCATTGTCAGTATTATCTGTCTTTGCCCTCCTTATCTGTCATTGTCAGTATTATCTGTCTTTCCATTCTAATCTGTCTTTCCATTCTTATCTGTCTTTCCATTCTAATCTGTCTTTCCATTCTTATCTGTCTTTCCATTCATTCCTGTCATTGTCAGTATTATCTGTCTTTGCCCTCCTTATCTGTCTTTTTTCATTCTTTGTTGTCTTTGTCATATTTTACTGTCTTTGCCATTCTGATATGTCATTCGTTCCCGTCTTTGCCATTCTTTGCTCTCTGTACTTCCAGTTCTCTGCTCTCAACCCTGTACTGAAAAGCAGTGTCCATCACATTGTGACGGCGACACGGTTAAAGGTCAAACTCACAAATCAGTACAGAAAGCTGATCAAAGTAAGTTTTTTTATCTCCGTTGTCAAATTGTTCTGTCCTTTTTTCATATTCCGCCCTCTTGTGGTGAACAGTTTTGTTATCCTGACAGCATTTAGTGTTTGCTATAACGAAAGGCGTTTTCATTGTGTGATATGTGCCTCGTCTCCATGCGTAATATACGATTTTATGATACTAGGATAAGCTATGGCTTGATATAAAGTTAAATCAATGACGGATATATTGGGTAAATCAACTGTAATCTTTATGAGGAAAACTAGAACAAGAAACAATGGTTGAGAAACATTATTTATGTCCTTAACCTATATAAGGGGTGAATAGGTATTCATCTTCTCTCCAACTACAATATCGGAGGTATTGTGGTGTTTGAAATGTTATTTTATTTACCGGTTAGCTGTTGTTACCTCTGTTGTTACCTCAGTATTAATGAATTTAAGATAAACAAGCTCAGAGTTATATCTTTATATAAATCATTTTTAATAAAAATTTAAAAAAAAACATGTTATTCTTCAAAATTGTCAAAACTGGTGTCACACAGGCCTGGAATCATTGGAGAATGATACTAGTAAATGATTGCCAGATCAGATGTTAGCTCTGATCAATACATATAGCTAATATATAAGTATATACTGTTGTGTGAAATATGTGATGGCTTCAATAAAAGATAATACATATATTTAATATATAATTATATACTGTTGTGTGAAATCTGTGATGGCTTCAATAAAAAACAATACATATAACTAATATATAATTATATATTGTTGTGAGAAATCTGTGATGGCTTCAATAAAAAACAATATATATAGCTAATATATAATTATATACTGTTGTGAGAAATCTGTGATGGCTTCAATAAAGAACAATACATATTATCGTTAGTACTGATATATATTTACATGTTGTTAAAGAATGAGATTCCGCGACCGGTAGATCCAGTACCAGAAACACAGAATCAGTTGTTGATCTACATTGGAATGTAGACACTGGGTTCTGGGTAGAGTTTCTCCTGACCTTGGTATACAATATCACCAACACAACAATACATAGCTGTTTGTTTGTTTGTTTTTGTTTAACGTCCTATCAACAGCCAGTGTCATTTAAGGACGTGCCAGGTTTGGAGGTGGAGGAAAGCCGGAGTACCCGGAGAAAAACCACCGGCCTAGAGTCAGTACCTGGCAACTGCCCCACGCGGGTTTCGAACTCGCAACCCAGAGTTGGAGGGCTAGTGATAAAGTGTCGGGACACCTTAACCACTCATACATAGCTGTTGAGTACAAAAAACATACCCTATATAAGATAGCACGTTTATGTATGAACTAAGTAATCGATAGGAAACAGATAATGGGCACAAAATCTTACAACACGCGATTCCTTCTTAGACTCGTAAGTGATTGTATTGGATGCAATGAAATCAAGATGGAAAACTAAGAGAAACCCTAAACAGGCGGATTTTACAAAAAAAGGGGGCTGACGCCACAATCGATTACTGACAGGCGCAGCCAATGCAAGACGCGCCATAGTTTTTACATCAGTTGCATATGCAAAAATAATACCCTGGTGAATTGAGTGCATTCGCTGTGATAAAAGAGTTATCAAGATTTCAATTTCACTTTCATATAATTCAGAGAACAATACAGATATCAGAGATATACTAATATGATAAAGTGAAATTAATTATAGATCTGGTGTTATTTTAACAATTGATTAATGTTAGATAATTTGTAAATTTCAAGGTACGATCTCATTTTAGTACGAAAGTTTCAACATTAACAAGAAATATCTTTTAAAAATATAAACAGCATAGTTTCAATGCTGGTGTTTATAATATAAAACTGCTGGTGAAATAAATCAACGAACTAATGTGTTTCAGCACAGATAACAAAATGATATCAGTTTGAATAATTTTTGGTGATAATAAGACTGCATTTGAATCATGAATATAATTTTATTAATGTGTCATTTGAAAAGATACATCCACTTATTCAGTTTGCATTCAATCTTAACTTTGTTTCGTTTTTACCTGCAAATCTGCATTTTGCATTGACCGCTACACTGACCAATCACATACTTCACCTTGACCAGTAACGCCACCTGTTGCGTCATATCCGGGCCAAAAGAATAGTATACGTCTGTGCCGGAAAAAAACCCAAAACAATCAGACAA
>NW_022982737.1:0-31702 GCF_902652985.1 Pecten maximus | reverse complement strand
ACAACAGATACGTATATATATCTTTCACAGGTCTACATAATGAACTTGATACTTTTTTTCAATGTCATAAGGTAATTAAATCTTTAAAGAAATAAATCCTTATTGTGAAGAAGTGAAATTTTATCTATAATTGTCAGAGGACATTAAAACCACTCTCACATTATATGATGTCCAGACACACTACAGTAATGAGGACAACGGATGGTCCGACCAGAAACTTTATAGTACTTTTTCGGAAGAGGAAATTTTTTATAGCCTTAAAAATGGAGAAAAAAAAGCCCCCTGGAACCTCCTACAAGGGCGCTGCCCTGGACCTGCTGGGGGCCTTGGCGGCAGACCCCTCGACTAAAAAACTTCGGCTCACGCCTACGGCACTCGCATTATCACTAAATTACTCGACCCCCCCCTTTCGAAAATCCTGGATCTGCGCCTGCAATTAATTCTCATTGGCGTTAAGACAGAACTGCTGGTTTACATCAAATATAAGGCCTTGTAGGGTACTGCACTTTATAAACATAGTCTAGCTTCTATAGGTCAAGATCAGGTTAGAAGTGAAAAGATTGGAGAGCTCTAGTCTAGACCTGGTCTAACCAGTTTATCAACTGACTGGTATATATCCTGGTACTCCTGTTGTGTAGGAGGCCTTTGTGAGTTTGGGCGTTCACTGTGTCTATATCATCACCATTTAGTGTTTAGTTCACAGACACTAGAATACATACATGTTTTATATCATTGTACAGCACAATATGGCAGGTCACTGTCATCAAGTGAAAATTAAATGTGAGAATAATTAATTTCAATATGTGTGTTGGTTTGACACCAAAGCATAATTCACAGCTGATTTATGTGTATAAAGTCTAATGTACATCCTATAACCTCGTGTTAAAGATGTTATATTATAGTTTCACGATAAACACGCAGTAAATAAATTACATGTCGTCCCTCTGTATACAAAGTAAGCAGGTCTCCTAGATGTTTGTTTACCAGCTTTAAGTTCTCCAGTCACTACACTATCTCAAGTTCTACAGACAATGCTTTTCAAATAACATTAAAGATTGCCTCATTTGGCTACATTACAAAGGCACTCCAGTATAGAGATAAACTTGTCTAGAGAGACGCCACAGTATAGAGATAAACTTGTCTAGAGAGACTCCCCAGTATAGAGGTAAACTTGTCTAGAGAGACTCCCCAGTATAGAGGTAAACTTGTCTAGAGAGACTCCCCAGTATAGAGAGACTCCCCAGTATAGAGATAAACTTGTCTAGAGAGACTCCCCAGTATAGACAGACTCCCCAGTATAGAGATAAACTTGTCTAGAGAGACTCCCCAGTATAGAGGTAAACTTGTCTAGAGAGACTCCCCAGTATAGAGGTAAACTTGTCTAGAGAGACTCCCCAGTATAGAGATAAACTTGTCTAGAGAGACTCCCCAGTATAGAGGTAAACTTGTCTAGAGAGACTCCCCAGTATAGAGATAAACTTGTCTAGAGAGACTCCCCGGTATAGAGATAAACTTGTCTAGAGAGACTCCCCAGTATAGAGATAAACTTGTCTAGAGAGACTCCCCAGTATAGAGGTAAACTTGTCTAGAGAGACTCCCCTGTATAGAGATAAACTTGTCTAGAGAGACTCCCCAGTATAGAGGTAAACTTGTCTAGAGAGACTCCCCAGTATAGAGATAAACTTGTCTAGGGAGACTCCCCGGTATAGAGGTAAACTTGTCTAGGGAGACTCCCCAGTATAGAGATAAACTTGTCTAGGGAGACTCCCCGGTATAGGGATAAACTTGTCTAGAGAGACTCCCCAGTATAGAGATAAACTTGTCTAGAGAGACTACCCAGTATAGAGGTAAACTTGTCTAGAGAGACTCCCCAGTATAGAGATAAACTTGTCTAGGGAGACTCCCCAGTATAGAGATAAACTTGTCTAGAGAGACTCCCCAGTATAGAGGTAAACTTGTCTAGAGAGACTCCCCAGTATAGAGGTAAACTTGTCTAGAGAGACTCCCCAGTATAGAGATAAACTTGTCTAGAGAGACTCTCCAGTATAGAGGTAAACTTGTCTAGAGAGACTCCCCAGTATAGAGATAAACTTGTCTAGAGAGACTCCCCAGTATAGAGATAAACTTGTCTAGAGAGACTCCCTAGCATAGAGACAAACTTGTCTAGAGAGACTCCCCAGTATAGAGAGACTCCCCAGTATAGAGATAAACTTGTCTAGAGAGACTCCCCAGTATAGAGAGACTCCCCAGTATAGAGAGAGACTCCCCAGTATAGAGGTAAACTTGTCTAGAGAGACTCCCCAGTATAGAGATAAACTTGTCTAGAGAGACTCCCCAGTATAGAGATAAACTTGTCTAGAGAGACTCCCCAGTATAGAGATAAACTTGTCTAGAGAGACTCCCCAGTATAGAGAGAGACTCCCCAGTATAGAGGTAAACTTGTCTAGAGAGACTCCCCAGTATAGAGGTAAACTTGTCTAGAGAGACTCCCCAGTATAGAGATAAACTTGTCTAGAGAGACTCCCCAGTATAGAGGTAAACTTGTCTAGAGAGACTCCCCAGTATAGAGATAAACTTGTCTAGAGAGACTCCCCAGTATAGAGATAAACTTGTCTAGGGAGACTCCCCAGTATAGAGGTAACTTGTCTAGAGAGACTCCCCAGTATAGAGATAAACTTGTCTAGAGAGACTCCCCAGTATAGAGATAAACTTGTCTAGAGAGACTCCCCAGTATAGAGATAAACTTGTCTAGAGAGACTCCCCAGTATAGAGATAAACTTGTCTAGAGAGACTCCCCAGTATAGAGACAAACTTGTCTAGAGAGACTCCCCAGTATAGAGATAAACTTGTCTAGAGAGACTCCCCAGTATAGAGAGAGACTCCCCAGTATAGAGATAAACTTGTCTAGAGAGACTCCCCAGTGTAGAGGTAAACTTGTCTAGAGAGACTCCCCAGTATAAACTTGTCTAGAGAGACTCCCCAGTATAGAGGTAAACTTGTCTAGAGAGACTCCCCAGTATAGAGATAAACTTGTCTAGAGAGACTCCCCAGTATAGAGGTAAACTTGTCTAGAGAGACTCCCCGGTATAGAGATAAACTTGTCTAGAGAGACTCCCCGGTATAGAGATAAACTTGTCTAGAGAGACTCCCCAGTATAGAGATAAACTTGTCTAGAGAGACTCCCCAGTATAGAGATAAACTTGTCTAGAGAGACTCCCCAGTATAGAGATAAACTTGTCTAGAGAGACTCCCCAGTATAGAGATAAACTTGTCTAGAGAGACTCCCCAGTATAGAGATAAACTTGTCTAGAGAGACTCCCCAGTATAGAGACAAACTTGTCTAGAGAGACTCCCCAGTATAGAGATAAACTTGTCTAGAGAGACTCCCCAGTATAGAGAGAGACTCCCCAGTATAGAGATAAACTTGTCTAGAGAGACTCCTCAGTATAGAGATAAACTTGTCTAGAGAGACTCCACAGTATAGAGAGAGACTCCCCAGTATAGAGATAAACTTGTCTAGAGAGACTCCCCGGTATAGAGGTAAACTTGTCTAGAGAGACTCCCCAGTATAGAGATAAACTTGTCTAGGGAGACTCCCCAGTATAGAGGTAAACTTGTCTAGAGAGACTCCCCAGTATAGAGATAAACTTGTCTAGAGAGACTCCCCAGTATAGAGATAAACTTGTCTAGAGAGACTCCCCAGTATAGAGATAAACTTGTCTAGAGAGACTCCCCAGTATAGAGATAAACTTGTCTAGAGAGACTCCCCAGTATAGAGATAAACTTGTCTAGAGAGACTCCCCGGTATAGAGATAAACTTGTCTAGAGAGACTCCCCAGTATAGAGATAAACTTGTCTAGAGAGACTCCCCAGTATAGAGATAAACTTGTCTAGGGAGACTCCCCAGTACAGAGATAAACTTGTCTAGAGAGACTCCCCAGTATAGAGATAAACTTGTCTAGAGAGACTCCCCGGTATAGAGATAAACTTGTCTAGGGAGACTCCCCAGTATAGAGATAAACTTGTCTAGAGAGATCTCCAGTATAGAGGTAAACTTGTCTAGAGAGACTCCCCAGTATAGAGATAAACTTGTCTAGAGAGACTCCCCAGTATAGAGATAAACTTGTCTAGGGAGACTCCCCAGTATAGAGGTAAACTTGTCTAGAGAGACTCCCCAGTATAGAGATAAACTTGTCTAGAGAGACTCCCCAGTATAGAGGTAAACTTGTCTAGAGAGACTCCCCAGTATAGAGATAAACTTGTCTAGAGAGACTCCCCGGTATAGAGATAAACTTGTCTAGAGAGACTCCCCAGTATAGAGATAAACTTGTCTAGAGAGACTCCCCGGTATAGAGATAAACTTGTCTAGGGAGACTCCCCAGTATAGAGATAAACTTGTCTAGAGAGATCTCCAGTATAGAGATAAACTTGTCTAGAGAGACTCCCCGGTATAGAGATAAACTTGTCTAGAGAGACTCCCCAGTATAGAGGTAAACTTGTCTAGGGAGACTCCCCAGTATAGAGGTAAACTTGTCTAGAGAGACTCCCCAGTATAGAGATAAACTTGTCTAGAGAGACTCCCCAGTATAGAGGTAAACTTGTCTAGAGAGACTCCCCAGTATAGAGATAAACTTGTCTAGAGAGACTCCCCAGTATAGAGGTAAACTTGTCTAGAGAGACTCCCCAGTATAGAGATAAACTTGTCTAGAGAGACTCCCCGGTATAGAGAGAGACTCCCCAGTATAGAGATAAACTTGTCTAGAGAGACTCCCCAGTATAGAGATAAACTTGTCTAGAGAGACTCCCCAGTATAGAGAGAGACTCCCCAGTATAGAGGTAAACTTGTCTAGAGAGACTCCCCAGTATAGAGATAAACTTGTCTAGAGAGACTCCCCAGTATAGAGGTAAACTTGTCTAGAGAGACTCCCCAGTATAGAGGTAAACTTGTCTAGAGAGACTCCCCAGTATAGAGATAAACTTGTCTAGAGAGACTCCCCAGTATAGAGATAAACTTGTCTAGAGAGACTCCCCAGTATAGAGGTAAACTTGTCTAGAGAGACTCCCCAGTATAGAGATAAACTTGTCTAGAGAGACTCCCCAGTATAGAGGTAAACTTGTCTAGAGAGACTCCCCAGTATAGAGATAAACTTGTCTAGAGAGACTCCCCAGTATAGAGAGAGACTCCCCAGTATAGAGGTAAACTTGTCTAGAGAGACTCCCCAGTATAGAGGTAAACTTGTCTAGAGAGACTCCCCAGTATAGAGATAAACTTGTCTAGAGAGACTCCCCAGTATAGAGGTAAACTTGTCTAGAGAGACTCCCCAGTATAGAGATAAACTTGTCTAGAGAGACTCCCCAGTATAGAGATAAACTTGTCTAGGGAGACTCCCCAGTATAGAGATAAACTTGTCTAGAGAGACTCCCCAGTATAGAGATAAACTTGTCTAGAGAGACTCCCCAGTATAGAGATAAACTTGTCTAGAGAGACTCCCCAGTATAGAGATAAACTTGTCTAGAGAGACTCCCCAGTATAGAGGTAAACTCGCTAGGGAGGCTCCCTACTACAGAGGTAAACTGTAAACTGAGGTGACCGTACTTTGAGTAGATGTCAGGTTATAGGATTAAAATAATTCAATCCGGATTTTGATAATGATACTAAAATTTGCTCAACATATGTTTATATTGACAAAGTATACTAATTACAATTCATTAAAAAGTTTGCTATTCCAGAGATGTCCTACCTCAGTCAAATGACTTTGGTGTAGGCCAGTATATCCTGTATCATGTTGCTGACTGTACACACATATGACAACCATCTGCTACACCTTCCAAGTCCCTCAAAGTTAAAATGTCAGCTAAGTTTCATGTTGTAGCCTAAGACTATGACAACATTTAACTTTCTGATTGGTGCATGAAATCAACAAAAATAATAAACAAATACTGTATCATCCTGACAGCTGTAAATAGCCTGGGAAATTATAAAATATTTCTTGGCATGAATTATATTTTGATGAAATCATGCAAATATTTTTCTGCAAACAACAAACATTCTGTTTATTGTGGGATACTGGTAAAGTAAACAGCACTCAACCATGACAAACATATTGATTACCAAATATTGATTAGGCAGGAGTTCACCTGCCCACATAAAACTGGGGTAGTTAGACTGTGGTATCATTATTCCAAGGTAAAACAGACATAAAGAGTCGATAATCTGGTGTCCTTAACAACACACGACCTTCCTATCAATCTATTAATGCTGAGTTTTGTACGATCTGACGAAAACCTACCCTACCTCTCTCGACAACACACGACCTTCCTATCAATCTATTAATGCCAAGTTTTGTACGATCTGATGAAAACCTACCACCCACAACACTCTCCTTAACTGTACTGAGAGAACTTTCCCATACAATTTTACTATTCTATTCTGAATGGTTCCTTTATATTTACAACATGTATATATAGATATACAAGTTTATATAAAACACAATCACTTCAGTGACTCCTTTTGACATTTGTATGTTCCATAATTTAGGACAAGATCAAATAGCGTTTATCAAAACTCATGTAGTAATACCCTTACATTTAAATAGGTGATCAGGTAACTTGCCATTAGGTTACCGATTTTTTATTACAAGCATGGTTTTATATTTCAGTTCAACTGGGTCTGTGGAAAATACCTATTTAATTGAACAAGCTGACCTGGTAACTTGATGTTTGGTCCCCAAGATGACCTGGTAAATTTGACCTTCAATCCTGATTGGTTTCCTAATTCCATTCTGAGCAACTGTTTTTTTTTTTTACTTTTGACCCTGAAGGTTATTCTGGTGACTTTGACCTTTAGTCATGCAATGCGGTTAGAATCCAACCAATATTATTATACATATTTCATCAAAATCTGTGTAATCCAATGACCATAAAGCAATGACAAGTCTAAAACACTGTTTTTACCAACTGTGACCATGACCATGATGTTAAATGTCAAAAACATGAATCTTAGACATCTGAATTAGTTTACCTTAATCTAAAGTAATGTAGCTATTGGTATCAACAGCAATGGACAAACAGAGTGTCATGGATCCAGCTTTTTAAAGAAGCAAGAGCAAAAGTTTTTTTTAAACGTCCGTATGACCTCAATTTTGTGGTACATTTGTACTATATATAAGTGTATACCAAATGTGTTACAGTAAAACACACAGTAGCACTGTCATTTTACGGAGTTCTGACCCAGACAGACTGTCGTGTAAGATAGAAGAAAGGTGTGGTTGATGGAATCCCATTTCCAATAGACATTTCTGTATGGATACAGGTGCAAATAAAAAAGGTATGAAAACTACCTCAGACCTGTTTTTCCACTTTCCGACAGCTTTCATCCTGTATCGAATGTTTTACTCAAATCTTTATAGACAAATCCCAGACGGGTCCAATCTGATTACCCAGTGTCTGTGGCATTCTAAAGGTGAATGTTACGGTATCATACATGTACTGTGATCCTGATATCCTGTCTTTGTGCTCAATGGAAGCATTGTGTTAACGGGAGTCTGGTGTAATACAAGGGGGTCAGGTGTAATAATGGGAGTCAGGTGTAAACAGGGGTCCTGAATCAGGTGTAAACAGGGGAGTCTGGCATAATAAAGGGGATTCAGGTGTAAAACAGGGGTCCTGTATCAGGTGTAAAACAGGGGTCCTGTATAATGTGTAAAATAGGGGTCCTGTATCAGGTGTAAAACAGGGGTCCTGTATCAGGTGTAAAATAGGGGTCCTGTATCAGGTGTAAAATAGGGGTCCTGTATAATGTGTAAAATAGGGGTCCTGTATCAGGTGTAAAACAGGGGTCCTGTATCAGGTGTAAAATAGGGGTCCTGTATCAGGTGTAAAATAGGGGTCCTGTATAATGTGTAAAATAGGGGTCCTGTATCAGGTGTAAACAGGGGTCCTGTATAAAGGGTCCTGTATCAGGTGTAAAATAGGGGTCCTGTATCAGGTGTAAAATAGGGGTCCTGTATCAGGTGTAAAACAGGGGTCCTGTATCAGGTGTAAAACAGGGGTCCTGTATCAGGTGTAAACAGGGGTCCTGACTCAGGTGTAAACAGGGGTCCTGTATCAGGTGTAAAACAGGGGTCCTGTATCAGGTGTAAAACAGGGGTCCTGTATCAGGTGTAAAACAGGGGTCCTGTATCAGGTGTAAACAGGGGTCCTGTATCAGGTGTAAAACAGGGGTCCTGTATCAGGTGTAAACAGGGGTCCTGTATCAGGTGTAAAACAGGGGAATCAGGTGTAAAACAGGGGTCCTGTATCAGGTGTAAAACAGGGGTCCTGTATCAGGTGTAAAACAGGGGTCCTGAAGCAGGTGTAAAACAGGGGTCCTGTATCAGGTGTAAACAGGGGTCCTGTATCAGGTGTAAAACAGGGGTCCTGTATCAGGTGTAAAATAGGGGTCCTGTATCAGGTGTAAAATAGGGGTCCTGTATCAGGTGTAAAATAGGGGTCCTGTATCAGGTGTAAAATAGGGGTCCTGTATCAGGTGTAAACAGGGGTCCTGTATCAGGTGTAAAACAGGGGCCCTGAATCATGTATAATACAACCTTATATTTTTGATGCTGACAAACAACATAATACAACTATAGAAGATACCTATTTAACTTAATTCACAGTTGTGAATATCAAAGTCAAAGACAAACAAAGACCTGGAGCCAGTTGAATTACATAAGTAAGACAGCAGCTCGAGCCAACAAGACAACCATATATAGTGCATGAGACTATAATTAGACAAGCACATGTCAGGAGCCTAATGTATTACCTGCCAATACCAACTGAATAATTATTATTAATTAATGGCCTGTAAAATTGTTTGACAGGTGCAACATGATATCTTTCAAAGATAAAATATAAAATCAATTTAAAGAATGATAAATTTAAATGAAATTACAACTAATATAAAAATTAATTTATTCAAAGATACATTTAAAATTCAAAATTCATTGCATTTATTGTGATAAATGTAAAAACATGTCACTATAACCGTGACGTGTAGTGTTATATGGCTATTCTATTGCATGAGATTATTTTTGCCTTTAAATACTAAACATATGTAGGAGTATGAATAATTTAATCTTGACTAAATAAATCTTGTAGACATATATGAAATACTTAATGATACTGACATATATCGAGAAGGTTTAATCCTCGTTAAGGTCAAGCTGTAATCCAGGAGTAACACAGGTAGAACATGCCAGGTAAATCAAATATCACTCCAAACCACAGAACATCTTGTCCATTTTAAGATGCGGCTAAAAGAGAACATGGGCCCGACTAGACAATCATCATCCAAGCCCCAGTCCCATTATAAAACACAGCCAACATATTATCCTCATAGGACAGTGCACACACCAGCTCTAAACACCATAGTCCAACGGTCGTCGACTTTCGACAGAATGACATTATGGGATGTGATGAATGTCGACATCTGCAGAAAAGTCTAAGTGACAGAATAAAAATACCCAATCACAATTACCTACTCAGCGCCACAGCATGGTTAACTAGTGACAATGTCACGGTCCACCGACCGCGGGTGTATCAGGGTGTACTACAGCTAAGTATTGATTAGTTTTCACCTGTGTAAAAATCATCAGATGGTGGGAACCTTAAAATCCATAACATTTATTACAAATACTTTAAGTTATTACAGACACCTGATGTGACAACTGTAGATATAATCCAGTAATGGTCTGTCACCAGTAAATACAGCGGTCTGTCACCAGTAAATACAGTGGTCTGTCACCAGTAAATACAGCGGTCTGTCACCAGTAAATATCACGGTCTGTCACCAGTAAATACTGCATTCTGTCACCAGTAAAATTATTACTGCGGTCTGTCACCAGTAAATACTGCGGTCTGTCACCAGTAAATTCTGCGGTCTGTCACCAGTAAATACCGCAGTCTGTCACCAGTAAATACTGCATTCTGTCACCAGTAAAATTATTACTGCGGTCTGTCACCAGTAAATACTGCGGTCTGTCACCAGTAAATTCTGCGGTCTGTCACCAGTAAATACCGCAGTCTGTCACCAGTAAATACTGCGGTCTGTCACCAGTAAACACCGCGGTCTGTCACCAGTAAATACCGCGGCTTGTCACCAGTAAATACTGCGGTCTGTCACAAGTAAATACTGCTGTCTGTCACCAGTAAATACCGTGGTCTGCCACCGGTAAATACTGCGGTCTGTCACCGGTAAATACTGCGGTCTGTCACCAGTAAATACCACGGTCTGTCATAAGTAAATACTGCGGTCTGTCACCAGTAAATACTGCGGTCTGTCACCGGTAAATACCGCGATCTGTCACCAGTAAATACCACGGTCTGTCAACAGTAAATACCACAGTCTGTCACCAGTAAATACCGCAGTCTGTCACCAGTAAATACCGCAGTCTGTCACCAGTAAATACTGCGGTCTGTCACCAGTAAATACCGCAGTCTGCCACCGGTAAATACTGCGGTCTGTCACCGGTAAATACCGCGGTCTGTCACCAGTAAATACCACGGTCTGTCAACAGTAAATACCACAGTCTGTCACCAGTAAATACCGCGGTCTGTCACCAGTAAATATCGCGGTCTGTCACCAGTAAATACCGCGGTCCGTCACCAGTAAATACCGCGGTCTGTCACCAGTAAATACCACGGTCTGCCACCAGTAAATGCAGCGGTCTGTCACCAGTAAATTCTGCGGTCCGTCACCAGTAAATACTGCGGTCTATCACCAGTAAATACCGCAGCCTGTCACCAGTAAATACCGCAGCCTGTCACCAGTAAATACTATCTCCTGACTTTACATAGAGATATATCATAATGCAGTGAGCTTGTATCGATAAAACTCAATAAAATCAGATTTTGGGAATAAGGATTTTGGAAAACATTTGATATTAAAGAAAATATGATCACAATTTAAAACCAGTTCAAATTAACCAGATTAAGTAATAATACTAAAGATATCGTTAATGAAGATGTTACGGTAGTAGGTTTGTTGAGTTTCATGAGGTGTGAGGAGTCCCAGTGTGTATCCCATCTACTGATTCTTTGTACTTCAACATCGATAATCTACATCTAATTACTTCAGGAGCCAATATTTGACTACCAATTAACAAGGAGAGTTTGAGTAACATCCGATATTCTCAACCTGCATGCACTGAATGAAAAGAAGATGTAATTCTGAGCAAAGAGTCAAACCCCGTCTGCTTCACATTTAGCTAAAATTTTCCATTCAGTTATTTGGTCTACTTTGAACTCTCTGCCCTTTTAATGGAATATATTTTCACCTTATGAAGGTTAAATTTTAGAATATAGGTCATGGTGACCTACTTTTGGTCTGACACGTACATCAATCATAAAGGTTGAAAAAGAAATTATGGGAGAAAATTGCCCAGCTTGACTGTGAGGCAGACCTACAAACTGGCATAATACACTTGTTGATGACATGTGTGATTAAGAAAAAAAAAATTGACAAATAATGACATGCATGATGTTAGAGACTGGTTCTCTCTGTATCAGAAATAGAAGCCACAATATAACCAGCTGAATGTGCACACAAAACAAACTACAGCAGAAAAAAATCAAAAGGGAGAAAAGCACCTGTACAGCCATAATTAATAAACAAACACCTGTAGACAAACACCTGTAAAACCTGATGACTATTGAAGATCCTTGTCAAATATCCGGGTGATTAGGTGGTACATCTTGATGGTTACAGGAAACTAAAGGTGACTGTCACACCTCATCGTGACTGTCACCTCATCCTACAGAACTGTAACACATGATGATGGGAAACTAAAGGTGACTGTCACACCTCATCGTGACCTGATCATCCTACAGAACAGTAACACATGGTTACAGGAAACTAAAGGTGACTGTCACACCTCATTGTGACCTGATCATCCTACAGAACAGTAACACATGGTTACAGGAAACTAAAGGTGACTGTCACACCTCATTGTGACCTGATCATCCTACAGAACAGTAACACATGGTTACAGGAAACTAAAGGTGACTGTCACACCTCATTGTGACCTGATCATCCTACAGAACAGTAACACATGGTTACAGGAAACTAAAGGTGACTGTCACACCTCATCGTGACCTGATCATCCTACAGAACAGTAACACATGGTTACAGGAAACTAAAGGTGACTGTCACACCTCATTGTGACCTGATCATCCTACAGAACAGTAACACATGGTGACGGTAAACTTAAGGTGACTGTCACACCTCATCGTGACCTGATCATTCTACAGAACAGTAACACATGGTTACAGGAAACTAAAGGTGACTGTCACACCTCATCGTGACCTGATCATCCTACAGAACAGTAACACATGGTGACGGTAAACTTAAGGTGACTGTCACCTCATTCTACAGAACAGTAACACATGGTGATGGGAAACTAAAGGTGACTGTCACCTCATCCTACAGAACAGTAACACATGGTGATGGGAAACTATTCTTTATCGTGACTGTCACCTAATTGTACAGAACAGTAACACATGTCGTTCTATATATGACATATAATGGTGTAATCATGTTACATTATCATGCTACCTTATTTTTATATTCCTGTGAGTATGATCCTGGCCATTAAAAAGCTTTACTTTTAAACCAAATCAGAAAAATCTCAGCTATTTTTATGTTTTACTTAATCTGAATTCCAGAATCCAGACACCATTTCCTTATTTCCTTTACACAATATGTTCAGCATTTCTCAAACAACATAATTGTTGGACCATACATATTTGTTCTTTCCTTCCATTTAACACATTTCCTACTGTTGAACATTCTGTCTGCCGTTACAAAACTTGTTTACACAAGAAACCTGAAGGTGATCTGTAAAGCCAATCCCAGAGATCAACACCCACACTCTTACCTTGAGAATCTCACTTAAATACAACATATTTGATGATTAATTCTACATCTCAAAATGTCTGCCTTTTTGTCCAGGTTAAATAGGTAAATGTCCTACTACATTCTGCTTCTCCTCCAAAGTTAAACCGTTATAATGATTCTAAAGCGATGTGATTACGAAGGTCAAGTACGGGTATGATTCCTCCCAGGTGATATACACGGATACTTCAATGGAGTACGAACATCATATACTAGGCGGCTAAGTGTTGTCCAAACTGTTTTATTCAAAATCAGATGTCAAAGAGTCTAAACTGAGTTGGCGACCCAACGTTTAAAGGTCCTATCAGCCTTTACCAAACAAGTTCAATAACACAAATATTGACCCTCCATTGACATCCCTCTCGGTCCACGGTACCGACATCATAACCGTTATCAACATTCCTCACCTCACCAAACATTATTAGTTTAATACTGCCCACACTTAATTTTCAAAACATTTATTTATTGTAAATTCTATAACTGAGACTTTGCCACACATCATAATGTTAACATTTAAACATAGTCTTTCCATTCATTTAGAGTACTCTATCAGCTTGTAAGTGATAAAGTTTTGCTGTGTAAAGCTGCCAAAAGTTTTATACAAACTAGGATAACAAACACACTTTAATCAGATACATATTTATACATATCATTGATAGCTTTTAACAGATTTCTACATAACTATGTACATTGTACAAAGTAAAATATTTCCTTCCCTAAGAAACACATGTGATATTGAAATCCTTAATTAGCAGTGACCAGAACCCTGTCACCTGAGACTATTGTGACACTATCTGTCATGACTTTTTACTACAGCAGTAGAAAATATCAACAAAACCAACAATTTTTTCCCTCAGCTGGCCTAGTGGTAATGAATTGGGTAAAATTTTGATCAAATTTTTTTTTTCACTGATAATTAATTTCTTATGTCTAAATTTAAGAGCAAAACATCTGGAGTCATTCCATCAGTTTGTAATTCATGCAGCAGAAATAAATTATTTTAAAATTTCAGTCCTCTCAAGAATTCAATCTTAAAATAATTCATACTTAACTCACAAAGCCAGGCTTATCTGTCAGACTGCTTGGTAGTGTTTAGTATAAAATATGAATGAAAACTATTTATAAAACTACTTACAAAGCTTTTTCAATGGTAGGATTATATCGGTCAGATATGCTGGCTGACTGCTGGGTAGAAATATTCCCCTGAATATTGATTCTATGTACAATATGTATATAAATATATAGATATATTATTATTTGTAGAGCTAAACTTGTTTGTTAAAATGCTAGAATATGAACAAGAAATGGAGCTCAGAAGGAATTCATTTTATAACCAAAAAAATTGAGTTAATTGTAACTCGAAGTCTTATAAGCAAACCTCAATCTATTACGGTACCTAAACAAACAGTCTTACTCAAGGCAGTGAAGTCACAGTGACCTATATATGGCCTATATATAACATATTGGCTGTACCTCTCCTAAAATCTGACACTGAACTCTTGTCTTTGACAAAACCCCACAAAAATCCCAAGAAAAGCTAAACACTATCAAGATTCTTTCACTGAATACACTATGATATTACACTGATACTACATACACTGATATTACACTGATATAAAGCTGATATAACAATGATATTATACTGTGATTACACTTATATAACACTGATATTACACTGATATAATGCTGATATTACACTGATATAACGCTGATATTACACTGATATAACGATGATATTACACTGATATAACGATGATATTACACTGATATTACACTGATATAATGCTGATATTACACTGATATAACGCTGATATTACACTGATATTACACTGATATAACGATGATATTACACTGATATAACGATGATATTACACTGATATTACACTGATATAACGATGATATAACACTGATATTATACTGTAATTACACTGATATTACACTGATATTACACCGATATTTAACTGTGTGATTACATTGATATAACACTAATATTACACTACAAGTTCAGAAGAAACACATTTGTTTCCATAATAATTTCAGAGGATCACTTCATACTTTTTCATTCAGATCAGGCTTGACAAAAGCAGCTGTTTAGTTTATCTTCAAGTCCATCCAATTACCAGCTTTGAAAAAGATGTGAACAAGTTTTACAGGTATGCTGTTATTTACATAACGGGCAGTCTGGATCGTTTATAAACTGGTAAAGCCACAAACTGCTCCAAACTCTCAACCTGTTTACCTCGGATTAACATGTGGAAGGAAGCATACTTGAATTTAACTCAAATTAAAAGTATATTCTCTGATTCATGTAGCTTTAATTTGTCGTTGGATCAAAGAGATCAGACACAATTCCTTGATTTAAATAACACCCTTATCTTTATGATTCGCCTCAACTTTCTTTCCAGCATGATTTGAAAATTTGAGACTTATTGACATTGAATAATAACTTCCTTACAGTTCAACAATTTCCTACACATTTTAGGTAGACTTGGTGACGTAAGATAACTTCCAGACAGTTCGACAACTTCCTACGCATTTTAGGTAGACTTGATGACGTAAGATAACTTCCATACAGTTTGACAACTTCCTACACATTTAAGGTAGACTTGGTGACGTAAGATAACTTCCAGACAGTTCGACAACTTCCTACGCATTTTAGGTAGACTTGATGACGTAAGATAACTTCCAGACAGTTTGACAACTTCCTACACATTTTAGGTAGACTTGATGACGTAAGATAACTTCCAGACAGTTCAACAACTTCCTACGCATTTTAGGTAGACTTGATGACGTAAGAAAACTTCCATAGAGTTTGACAATTTCCTACACATTTTAGGTAGAATTGATGACGTAAGAAAACTTGACAACTTCCTACACATTTTAAGTAGACTTGGTGACATAAGATAACTTCCATACAGTTTGACAATTTCCTACACATTTTAGGTAGAATTGGTGACATTGATAACTTCTCTACAATTTGACAATTTCCTAAGTATTATAGGTAGAACTGGTGACGTTGGATAAGTTCCTATATTTGTAAGGTTGACATTGTAAAGTTAGATAACTCAATAAGGTTCCTAACAAACATTAGATTCACTAGAACATGGTATTGATGACAGTACAATGATTTCTGTATGAGTAAACCTATCCCATGGTTCCACACCTGATTCCACCGGGCTATGACTGCTTGGTATAATGACAAAGTGTAGAAATCCATGTCTTAATCAGAAACTTTTAAAGTTCTTAAAAATTCCGACTGAATATGGAATAAGATTTTTCAAGACACAGATTTTATCTCCCAGGAACCGATCAGATTTTGCACACAATTACATGTCCATTTAGATTCTTACTAATTGTTGAGGAATCCTATCAGATAACGATCAGCATTTCTCTTTTTCCTATCAGGATCCAGCTCAGAATTTTGTACAGGTATAACCCTAACTTCCTCACAGACCTGCAGTACTAGGAAAACCAGTAAAATAGGTTTTCAGATAAATCAACTTAAAGAGCATGTAACTTATGCAATTAATAAACAATTGAAATTTTCATCTAAATATAAATGTAAGTCAGATAAAAACACAAATTTCTTTTTTTTTATTCTGATCTTTCAAACCCGAGAAAGACATAAAATGCACTAATGTCAAATCACCCATCAGTGTACAGCATACACTGTCTGGTACATAATAAGGTGTAATAGTGACTTCTAATTGAACTAGATCTCATCGTTAAAGTATTGGTACATCGCGGTCTCTATACTGGAGTGTTGGTACATCGCAGTCTCTATACTGGAGTGTTGGTACAGTCTCTATACTGGAGTGTTGGTACATCAGTCTCTATACTGGAGTGTTGGTACATCACAGTCTCTATACTGGAGTGTTGGTACATCACAGTCTCTATACTGGAGTGTTGGTACATCACAGTCTCTATACTGGAGTGTTGGTACATCACAGTCTCTATACTGGAGTGTTGGTACATCACGGTCTCTATACTGGAGTGTTGGTACATCACAGTCTCTATACTGGAGTGTTGGTACATCACAGTCTCTATACTGGAGTGTTGGTACAGTCTCTATACTGGAGTGTTGGTACAGTCTCTATACTGGAGTGTTGGTACAGTCTCTATACTGGAGTGTTGGTACATCACGGTCTCTATACTGGAGTGTTGGTACATCACGGTCTCTATACTGGAGTGTTGGTACATCACAGTCTCTATACTGGAGTGTTGGTACATCACAGTCTCTATACTGGAGTGTTGGTACATCACAGTCTCTATACTGGAGTGTTGGTACATCACAGTCTCTATACTGGAGTGTTGGTACATCACAGTCTCTATACTGGAGTGTTGGTACATCACGGTCTCTATACTGGAGTGTTGGTACATCACGGTCTCTATACTGGAGTGTTGGTACAGTCTCTATACTGGAGTGTTGGTACATCACAGTCTCTATACTGGAGTGTTGGTACATCACAGTCTCTATACTGGAGTGTTGGTACATCACAGTCTCTATACTGGAGTGTTGGTACAGTCTCTATACTGGAGTGTTGGTACATCACAGTCTCTATACTGGAGTGTTGGTACAGTCTCTATACTGGAGTGTTGGTACAGTCTCTATACTGGAGTGTTGGTACATCACAGTCTCTATACTGGAGTGTTGGTACAGTCTCTATACTGGAGTGTTGGTACATCACAGTCTCTATACTGGAGTGTTGGTACATCACAGTCTCTATACTGGAGTGTTGGTACATCACAGTCTCTATACTGGAGTGTTGGTACATCACAGTCTCTATACTGGAGTGTTGGTACAGTCTCTATACTGGAGTGTTGGTACATCACAGTCTCTATACTGGAGTGTTGGTACATCACAGTCTCTATACTGGAGTGTTGGTACAGTCTCTATACTGGAGTGTTGGTACAGTCTCTATACTGGAGTGTTGGTACATCACAGTCTCTATACTGGAGTGTTGGTACAGTCTCTATACTTGAGTGTTGGTACATCACGGTCTCTATACTTGAGTGTTGGTACATCACGGTCTCTATACTGGAGTGTTGGTACATCACAGTCTCTATACTGGAGTGTTGGTACATCACAGTCTCTATACTGGAGTGTTGGTACAGTCTCTATACTGGAGTGTTGGTACATCACAGTCTCTATACTGGAGTGTTGGTACATCACAGTCTCTATACTGGAGTGTTGGTACAGTCTCTATACTGGAGTGTTGGTACATCACAGTCTCTATACTGGAGTGTTGGTACATCACAGTCTCTATACTGGAGTGTTGGTACAGTCTCTATACTGGAGTGTTGGTACAGTCTCTATACTGGAGTGTTGGTACATCACAGTCTCTATACTGGAGTGTTGGTACATCACGGTCTCTATACTGGAGTGTTGGTACAGTCTCTATACTGGAGTGTTGGTACATCACAGTCTCTATACTGGAGTGTTGGTACAGTCTCTATACTGGAGTGTTGGTACAGTCTCTATACTGGAGTGTTGGTACATCACAGTCTCTATACTGGAGTGTTGGTACAGTCTCTATACTGGAGTGTTGGTACATCACAGTCTCTATACTGGAGTGTTGGTACAGTCTCTATACTGGAGTGTTGGTACATCACAGTCTCTATACTGGAGTGTTGGTACATCACGGTCTCTATACTGGAGTGTTGGTACAGTCTCTACACTGGAGTGTTGGTACATCACAGTCTCTATACTGGAGTGTTGGTACAGTCTCTATACTGGAGTGTTGGTACATCACAGTCTCTATACTGGAGTGTTGGTACATCACAGTCTCTATACTGGAGTGTTGGTACATCACAGTCTCTATACTGGAGTGTTGGTACAGTCTCTATACTGGAGTGTTGGTACATCACAGTCTCTATACTGGAGTGTTGGTACAGTCTCTATACTGGAGTGTTGGTACATCACGGTCTCTATACTGGAGTGTTGGTACATCACAGTCTCTATACTGGAGTGTTGGTACAGTCTCTATACTGGAGTGTTGGTACATCACAGTCTCTATACTGGAGTGTTGGTACATCACGGTCTCTATACTGGAGTGTTGGTACATCAGTCTCTATACTAGAGTGTTGGTACATCACAGTCTCTATACTGGAGTGTTGGTACAGTCTCTATACTGGAGTGTTGGTACAGTCTCTATACTGGAGTGTTGGTACATCACAGTCTCTATACTGGAGTGTTGGTACAGTCTCTATACTGGAGTGTTGGTACATCACAGTCTCTATACTGGAGTGTTGGTACATCACAGTCTCTATACTGGAGTGTTGGTACATCACGGTCTCTATACTGGAGTGTTGGTACAGTCTCTATACTGGAGTGTTGGTACAGTCTCTATACTGGAGTGTTGGTACAGTCTCTATACTGGAGTGTTGGTACATCACAGTCTCTATACTGGAGTGTTGGTACAGTCTCTATACTGGAGTGTTGGTACAGTCTCTATACTGGAGTGTTGGTACAGTCTCTATACTGGAGTGTTGGTACATCACAGTCTCTATACTGGAGTGTTGGTACATCACAGTCTCTATACTGGAGTGTTGGTACATCACAGTCTCTATACTGGAGTGTTGGTACATCACAGTCTCTATACTGGAGTGTTGGTACAGTCTCTATACTGGAGTGTTGGTACAGTCTCTATACTGGAGTGTTGGTACATCACAGTCTCTATACTGGAGTGTTGGTACATCACAGTCTCTATACTGGAGTGTTGGTACATCACAGTCTCTATACTGGAGTGTTGGTACATCACAGTCTCTATACTGGAGTGTTGGTACAGTCTCTATACTGGAGTGTTGGTACAGTCTCTATACTGGAGTGTTGGTACAGTCTCTATACTGGAGTGTTGGTACATCACAGTCTCTATACTGGAGTGTTGGTACAGTCTCTATACTGGAGTGTTGGTACAGTCTCTATACTGGAGTGTTGGTACAGTCTCTATACTGGAGTGTTGGTACAGTCTCTATACTGGAGTGTTGGTACATCACAGTCTCTATACTGGAGTGTTGGTACATCACAGTCTCTATACTGGAGTGTTGGTACATCACAGTCTCTATACTGGAGTGTTGGTACATCACAGTCTCTATACTGGAGTGTTGGTACATCACAGTCTCTATACTGGAGTGTTGGTACATCACAGTCTCTATACTGGAGTGTTGGTACATCACAGTCTCTATACTGGAGTGTTGGTACAGTCTCTATACTGGAGTGTTGGTACATCACAGTCTCTATACTGGAGTGTTGGTACATCACAGTCTCTATACTGGAGTGTTGGTACATCACAGTCTCTATACTGGAGTGTTGGTACATCACAGTCTCTATACTGGAGTGTTGGTACATCACAGTCTCTATACTGGAGTGTTGGTACAGTCTCTATACTGGAGTGTTGGTACAGTCTCTATACTGGAGTGTTGGTACAGTCTCTATACTGGAGTGTTGGTACAGTCTCTATACTGGAGTGTTGGTACATCACAGTCTCTATACTGGAGTGTTGGTACATCACAGTCTCTATACTGGAGTGTTGGTACATCACAGTCTCTATACTGGAGTGTTGGTACAGTCTCTATACTGGAGTGTTGGTACAGTCTCTATACTGGAGTGTTGGTACAGTCTCTATACTGGAGTGTTGGTACAGTCTCTATACTGGAGTGTTGGTACATCACAGTCTCTATACTGGAGTGTTGGTACATCACAGTCTCTATACTGGAGTGTTGGTACAGTCTCTATACTGGAGTGTTGGTACAGTCTCTATACTGGAGTGTTGGTACATCACAGTCTCTATACTGGAGTGTTGGTACAGTCTCTATACTGGAGTGTTGGTACATCACAGTCTCTATACTGGAGTGTTGGTACATCACAGTCTCTATACTGGAGTGTTGGTACATCACAGTCTCTATACTGGAGTGTTGGTACAGTCTCTATACTGGAGTGTTGGTACAGTCTCTATACTGGAGTGTTGGTACAGTCTCTATACTGGAGTGTTGGTACATCACGGTCTCTATACTGGAGTGTTGGTACAGTCTCTATACTGGAGTGTTGGTACATCTCGGTCTCTATACTGGAGTGTTGGTACATCACAGTCTCTATACTGGAGTGTTGGTACAGTCTCTATACTGGAGTGTTGGTACATCACAGTCTCTATACTGGAGTGTTGGTACATCACAGTCTCTATACTGGAGTGTTGGTACAGTCTCTATACTGGAGTGTTGGTACAGTCTCTATACTGGAGTGTTGGTACATCACAGTCTCTATACTGGAGTGTTGGTACAGTCTCTATACTGGAGTGTTGGTACATCACAGTCTCTATACTGGAGTGTTGGTACATCACAGTCTCTATACTGGAGTGTTGGTACATCACAGTCTCTATACTGGAGTGTTGGTACAGTCTCTATACTGGAGTGTTGGTACAGTCTCTATACTGGAGTGTTGGTACATCACAGTCACTATACTGGAGTGTTGGTACATCACAGTCTCTATACTGGAGTGTTGGTACATCACAGTCTCTATACTGGAGTGTTGGTACAGTCTCTATACTGGAGTGTTGGTACATCCCAGTCTCTATACTGGAGTGTTGGTACAGTCTCTATACTGGAGTGTTGGTACATCACAGTCTCTATACTGGAGTGTTGGTACAGTCTCTATACTGGAGTGTTGGTACATCACAGTCTCTATACTGGAGTGTTGGTACATCCCGGTCTCTATACTGGAGTGTTGGTACATCACAGTCTCTATACTGGAGTGTTGGTACATCACGGTCTCTATACTGGAGTGTTGGTACATCACAGTCTCTATACTGGAGTGTTGGTACATCACAGTCTCTATACTGGAGTGTTGGTACATCACAGTCTCTATACTGGAGTGTTGGTACATCACAGTCTCTATACTGGAGTGTTGGTACAGTCTCTATACTGGAGTGTTGGTACAGTCTCTATACTGGAGTGTTGGTACATCACAGTCTCTATACTGGAGTGTTGGTACAGTCTCTATACTGGAGTGTTGGTACATCACAGTCTCTATACTGGAGTGTTGGTACATCACGGTCTCTATACTGGAGTGTTGGTACATCACAGTCTCTATACTGGAGTGTTGGTACATCACAGTCTCTATACTGGAGTGTTGGTACATCACGGTCTCTATACTGGAGTGTTGGTACATCTCGGTCTCTATACTGGAGTGTTGGTACAGTCTCTATACTGGAGTGTTGGTACATCACAGTCTCTATACCGGAGTGTTGGTACATCACAGTCTCTATACTGGAGTGTTGGTACATCACAGTCTCTATACTGGAGTGTTGGTACAGTCTCTATACTGGAGTGTTGGTACATCACAGTCTCTATACTGGAGTGTTGGTACATCACAGTCTCTATACTGGAGTGTTGGTACATCACAGTCTCTATACTGGAGTGTTGGTACATCACAGTCTCTATACTGGAGTGTTGGTACATCACAGTCTCTATACTGGAGTGTTGGTACAGTCTCTATACTGGAGTGTTGGTACATCACGGTCTCTATACTGGAGTGTTGGTACATCACGGTCTCTATACTGGAGTGTTGGTACATCACAGTCTCTATACTGGAGTGTTGGTACATCACAGTCTCTATACTGGAGTGTTGGTACATCACAGTCTCTATACTGGAGTGTTGGTACAGTCTCTATACTGGAGTGTTGGTACATCACAGTCTCTATACTGGAGTGTTGGTACAGTCTCTATACTGGAGTGTTGGTACAGCCCAGTCTCTATACTGGTGTGTTGGTACATCACATCACAGTCTCTATACTGGAGTGTTGGTACATCACAGTCTCTATACTGGAGTGTTGGTACAGTCTCTATACTGGAGTGTTGGTACATCACGGTCTCTATACTGGAGTGTTGGTACATCACAGTCTCTATACTGGAGTGTTGGTACATCACAGTCTCTATACTGGAGTGTTGGTACATCACAGTCTCTATACTGGAGTGTTGGTACATCACAGTCTCTATACTGGAGTGTTGGTACAGTCTCTATACTGGAGTGTTGGTACATCACAGTCTCTATACTGGAGTGTTGGTACAGTCTCTATACTGGAGTGTTGGTACATCACAGTCTCTATACTGGAGTGTTGGTACAGTCTCTATACTGGAGTGTTGGTACAGTCTCTATACTGGAGTGTTGGTACATCACAGTCTCTATACTGGAGTGTTGGTACAGTCTCTATACTGAAGTGTTGGTACATCACAGTCTCTATACTGGAGTGTTGGTACATCACAGTCTCTATACTGGAGTGTTGGTACAGTCTCTATACTGGAGTGTTGGTACATCACAGTCTCTATACTGGAGTGTTGGTACATCACAGTCTCTATACTGGAGTGTTGGTACATCACAGTCTCTATACTGGAGTGTTGGTACATCACAGTCTCTATACTGGAGTGTTGGTACATCACAGTCTCTATACTGGAGTGTTGGTACAGTCTCTATACTGGAGTGTTGGTACAGTCTCTATACTGGAGTGTTGGTACATCACAGTCTCTATACTGGAGTGTTGGTACAGTCTCTATACTGGAGTGTTGGTACATCACAGTCTCTATACTGGAGTGTTGGTACATCACAGTCTCTATACTGGAGTGTTGGTACAGTCTCTATACTGGAGTGTTGGTACAGTCTCTATACTGGAGTGTTGGTACATCACAGTCTCTATACTGGAGTGTTGGTACAGTCTCTATACTGGAGTGTTGGTACATCACAGTCTCTATACTGGAGTGTTGGTACATCCCAGTCTCTATACTGGAGTGTTGGTACAGTCTCTATACTGGAGTGTTGGTACATCACAGTCTCTATACTGGAGTGTTGGTACATCACAGTCTCTATACTGGAGTGTTGGTACAGTCTCTATACTGGAGTGTTGGTACATCACAGTCTCTATACCGGAGTGTTGGTACAGTCTCTATACTGGAGTGTTGGTACAGTCTCTATACTGGAGTGTTGGTACATCACAGTCTCTATACTGGAGTGTTGGTACAGTCTCTATACTGGAGTGTTGGTACATCACGGTCTCTATACTGGAGTGTTGGTACATCACAGTCTCTATACTGGAGTGTTGGTACAGTCTCTATACTGGAGTGTTGGTACATCACAGTCTCTATACTGGAGTGTTGGTACATCACAGTCTCTATACTGGAGTGTTGGTACAGTCTCTATACTGGAGTGTTGGTACATCACAGTCTCTATACTGGAGTGTTGGTACATCCCAGTCTCTATACTGGAGTGTTGGTACAGTCTCTATACTGGAGTGTTGGTACATCACAGTCTCTATACTGGAGTGTTGGTACAGTCTCTATACTGGAGTGTTGGTACATCACAGTCTCTATACTGGAGTGTTGGTACAGTCTCTATACTGGAGTGTTGGTACATCACAGTCTCTATACCGGAGTGTTGGTACAGTCTCTATACTGGAGTGTTGGTACAGTCTCTATACTGGAGTGTTGGTACATCACAGTCTCTATACTGGAGTGTTGGTACAGTCTCTATACTGGAGTGTTGGTACAGTCTCTATACTGGAGTGTTGGTACATCACAGTCTCTATACTGGAGTGTTGGTACATCACAGTCTCTATACTGGAGTGTTGGTACATCACAGTCTCTATACTGGAGTGTTGGTACATCACAGTCTCTATACTGGAGTGTTGGTACATCACAGTCTCTATACTGGAGTGTTGGTACAGTCTCTATACTGGAGTGTTGGTACATCACAGTCTCTATACTGGAGTGTTGGTACATCACAGTCTCTATACTGGAGTGTTGGTACATCACAGTCTCTATACTGGAGTGTTGGTACATCACAGTCTCTATACTGGAGTGTTGGTACATCACAGTCTCTATACTGGAGTGTTGGTACATCACAGTCTCTATACTGGAGTGTTGGTACATCACAGTCTCTATACTGGAGTGTTGGTACATCACAGTCTCTATACTGGAGTGTTGGTACATCACGGTCTCTATACTGGAGTGTTGGTACAACTGTTTACTCGAGTCTCAGTATTAAACACATTATTTGTAGCCAAGGATTCCATGACACAGCTAACTTAAGATTACACTACACACAGATTAATTAACACAGTTGACCGATCCTCTTCTCCAGATCCTCCCTTCTTTATTGAGAATATGTCAATCACAGATTCCCCTTCTGTTTTTTTGTTGCCACTGTCTGTCAATTTTACATGTCTGTTTGTTTTATTATCTTGAGATATGGCAGTAAAATCAGCATTCAATAGTTCAAATCAGGATTTGAAAATCCTACACTTACCTCTTACAGTACTGTACATCAAGTTCCCAGTCATTTTGTGAATGTGAACACTCACAAATAACATTTTTATACTGAATACATGAAAATATCTTAACTAAGGTATAAGGTCAGATTCCAGGTAAACAAAGACTTACCTGGTAACTCCAATCCAGCATCGTTGATGAAGACAATGTGTGTTCTATCTTTGTCAGGTATGTTAAGGTAACATATACTAAAGGTAATTAATTTAGGATTTACCTGGAAGTGTGTGGTCCAACTTGGTAATTAAGGTAAATAGGTCAGATTTCAGGTAAACAAAGACTTACCTGGTAACTCAAACCCTGCGTAAGTGATGTAGATATTGTGTGGTCCTCCTTCGTCGGGTACGTAGGTGACAGACTTGAGGTAATCTCCGCCCACGCTGCATTTGACATTTCGGCCGGAGGGACTGACAACTCGTATGCTGCTCTCTAATGACCCAGCATCAGCCAAGTCCACTGTAACAGGCAAAATTAAAACAGATTAAGTCTGTGATATGTTCAATGTATAAAACACCTGTCCCATGTGACAATCATACTATTCTAGGTTATAGGGAAATGACTGAGATGACTGGCCTTATGTAGGCCTGTAACATCTGAAAACAATTAAGGTTGTTTGAGGGGAATTCCTATTGTAATCTTTTAAGCTGAAAACATTTTAACTTGATAAATACTGATACTTGTAACCCTAAAAACTGAAATTTATTTACAAAGTGTTGAATAACTATTCCCTACAAAAGTCAACAACTGTACCTACCGTTAAAGCTGGCGTCTTCACCAACTCCTCCCTGTTGGAAGTTGTTGACTCGGATGGAAAGTAGGTCAAACACATCAACAAAGAATGGACTACCGTCAATCTGGCGACCAGCAAACTGTACCTCCACACGATGTCGACCTGAATCAAACAACAGAAACAATGAAATATCTTTAAATATCTAAGACGTTTTAATTGGCAAAGCACAATTAAATATTGTCCTTTATCATACAAAGGATGATGGCTAATTTTAACTCCACATGGAAATATCGCTATACATATATATTTATTTTCTAGGGGAGATAACTAAGAACTTCTCTGATGTAATTGGTATTTACTACACATAGAAGAATTACCCAATATCAAACTAAAGGAGGTAGCTAGTAACTTATCTGGTGTAGTTTGTGTCCAATTACACACATTTTGTCCAACATTATAGGAAGTAAGTTCCCTGGTGTAGTTGGGAGTCCAAACCACGTAGAAAAATCATTATATATTATGCAAAGAGAGATAATTAAGAACCTTAGTGTAGTGGACCTTCTAAACACATGGAAGTATTGTCCAATATTATACAAAGGGAGGTAACTCACCTGGTGTAGTTGGGGTCCATTCCACACGGAAGTTGCCTCCAGACTGTGATACAAGGCGAGCCGGTATACCAATGCCGTTTGGCGCTGTAAACATGCAACAATAAACTTATTACATAGAAATAGTCAAACATGTCCATCGGGAGTTTTTAACAAGAATCAGATTAATTAAGTTATCTTTTTTAAAATGAAACATACATTCCTCCTGATAGACAATTTCTGTTAAAATTCATGTATATATAGTCACCATTCTATAGAAACACAAAAATACATTCATATAGTGGTGATCGTTAGTACAAACCCGATTCATATTATCGATACAAAATATCATTCCAGTTTTACTGAAATATTGTAGCATTCAAAACAATGAAGTACAAATACATCTGGGGAAAAATCAAAGATAACAGGGAATACAAATATCTGAAAAACAATAGAAATTGCTGTAAAAACCATGTTGAGGTGTAAAACTTTATTTGGTATGGTACATAGTTTGTAGGGACCTATAATTTGTATTTGAAGATTCTGTGAATCAATGTCGCCTCCATATGTCTCCAGGACGAACCACTGGCGCTGGTCGATCTGAAGGTGGCGTGTGTGGACGTTGATTGACAGGGGTTTAGTTACAGCTGAGGTAACTACTGTCTCCTCGATTCTAGTCACCCTCTCCTCCATATCCTCAACCTGGATTGTAAATGGAGAACCTGAAAGGAAAACAATTCTGTAAATTATCAAGTTTTCTCCAATTTTATCATGTTTATCTACACCAAAATATAATTGATCCAGGTTGATCATTAAAAAAATTTGCAACCAATCATATTTGTATTTCTTCAGGATTTCCTATTCAAAAATATACTGGAATAGTTCATCTTCCAACATTTCAGCAGCAGTTTTTTTCATTTAACCATTGATTCAGACAGTTTCAAACAGACTCTCGCTTAGATTCATCCTCTCGTTTAAATTCGTATTATCACCTTGCAGTGAAATCCTTCTAAAATTCATCCTATGACCTTGTGGGTAATTCCCATTTAAATACATCCTATCACCTTTGTGGGTAGCTCCTGTTTAAATTAGTCCTATCACCTTTGTGGGTAGTTGTTGAGTTGATTTGATTTTAGTTTCTGCTGGTAATAGCACAAAAAACTCAAGACGCAGAGAACATTTCTACATCTTAACTATTCATCTAATTCTACTCTTTATAACCTACAAGTTGTTTTTTTCTGGCCTAATGTTTACCTGGATATCAAATACATGTACTTACCTGGAACATGTTGGTCGTTAAAGGTGATCGTGACCAGGTGTTTTTTTCCGACCCTAGGAGTAAAGGTTGTAGTCAGCTGTCCCTCCTTCCTTCTCTCAACAAAACTGGGAATTGTTTCCCCCTCACACTCAACTACGACCTCTAAACGACCTTCACCAGCCTCGTCCACCAAAACTGAAACATAAAAAGAATCAAGAATACCTGTAATGTCATTGACATCAAAATCATCAGAATGACGTACTTCATCGGTCTATGTTTTTTCTTTACATAAATATTGAAAAATGACCATTTTCTAAAAATAGATGAACTTGACCTCTTAGCGAGCTATTTAATTAGACATATTCTGTACTTACATGGCATGGGAAAAAGTTTGACCAAAAGATATTCTACAGATAATATAATTATATAAACCCTATCAATTCAACAGTTTTCAAGTTATGGCCATTTTAAACATTTTTAGGTATGAAGTCACGGCCGCCATATTGGATTCTTGACCTTCTTATTAATAGATGACTACACCTCTTTGACATATGCCAAACAATGTTTGAGAAATGCCAATGACATAATTTAACTCTTATCATTTTTGAGCAGTTGTGGGGACAAAATAAAGTGTAGAATGATAAAAATAAACAGAACAAAAACTATAGGTCTTTTTACCAGTTGGTGAAATGCCCTAATTAACACACACATACCTCCCAGTACTACGTCGCGGGTCATTAACATACCTATAGAGTTATAATCATGGCAGCTGATCAGTTTTCTATAATAACAGGACACAGCAGTTTAATTCAGACATACACTTACATGTTAACTCATACAACTCTCCAACCTCGGCTCTACCAAGCTGAGTCAGCAACTTGACTTTGTTAGCGTCAAACACCTTGACAACGCTGGGGAATCCGGGGATGAGATTTCCAGCGAAATAAACCTCCACAAGATGGCTCCCAATCTCTGTCGGTTTCCACTCCACACAGTAGCCACCTGGCCTCATCTCCCGGATCTTCGCAGATAATTTGCTCCCACTTGGTGCTGTAAAATGCAAAATCTTCCAATAAAAAAAAAAAGAAAGAAAAGTAGGCTATTGGAAACAAGTTTAGATGTGATGACAAGTCAATAAATTTTGTTACTCATGTTGTTGAGATGTCCCGACACATTTCATCTTTGTTCAGGGAAATGTTCAACTGTTACTAAAAAAATTACTGCTAATCTCTTTCCTTTATTGTTTCTTGAATTTTCTCCTTTTCTCTTTATACAGTGATATTATTGTATTTCACATATTAACCATTATAACCATTATTATATTTTCATTTTAAATTCTATGACATTTAATCTATGGTCTTATCAAAGCAGAAAAACTTGAGATAATACTGAAATATTTCAACAATATTATGAATCTCAGAAATGTATTTGCTTTTCAATCTTTAAGATAAATCACTATGATGACGAAATGAAATCTTTCATCAAACTTACCATACTAGACCAGAGCATGCGGCTAAAATCTACAGCCATTTTCCATACACCAGCATTCTATAACTCCAAGCAAGTACTGCACGCTACTGAGCTATGAAATGGTCCCCAAGCCAAGTGATGTCCATAGCCCCGACCTGTTCTTACGTATTCTCCAAGCGAGGGAGGATCTAGCTAGTCAATACAAGCATTCCTATCCGAGCAATATACATTTGTTGTAAAGCAGGTAAGCTAAATTAATTACCCCATGCTCTCAAACCGACCTGAAAATGTGTACACCATTTTATGATAATTCAAATCACTTCCTAAACCCATGCAACATGCAGTTTGTCACAAATGGAATTGTCCCTAGACTTGAGATAGGAAAATGTCTAATATAAGCCAGGGGTAAGGTCATTAATAAGGTCATTAGGCAAAGGATGACAGCACTAAACTGGTATAGCGTATTAAAGGATGATGGGAAAATGGTCAATTAAATCCACAATGTCTATACTAAACTTGATGATTGGTTAAATGAGAATAAATATCAAACAATGTCTTCATATCAAACAACAAATATCAAATGCAATAATAGTGACCGCACACTAGGATGTGGTCACAATATCACATTGGGTACAGTCAATTTCTGGGATCTCCTAGAATCATATTGACGTCTGTCTACAGGACATTGTCTAACTGAGCTAGGCCATTTCAGGAAGAAAAAAATTAAGTCTACAAATTTTGAAATAGAAGGGCAATTTTAACATAGGGTGATTTTATTTTAAAAGTTGAGGTGAATAAGAATTTTAAATTGGTGGGTAGAAATATAATTTTGACATTGTGACCTTGTTGATTAGGCATTCCTTAGATATGTGTGTGCTGTTCCAGTGACAACACACACATCAAATGAACCAATATCTATGATTCAGCTGTCAAGGAAATTCAGCTAGTTGTCGAGATTGAACTAGACATCTGGAGATACCGCGATGAACTGTGTAACAGAATAAGGGTCCATCACTCAGACATCAATGTGTATAGATAAGTATCAGTCCATGTTAGGTCATCAATGATTCCCTAACCAGCTGATGTGATAGTAGATAACACATACAGTTATCAGGTTTATCAACTTGAGTTACGTTTATTATTGATTGAAACAAGAGGAACAGAAAACAAATTTCCTAAAGGAGATGCATTATGGTCGCTAAAATGTTAAAGTTTAGAGGTCAACATCCAAAGGTCATTGAAATGTCATGGTTACAAAGAAATCTGCATGCAAATTATATAAATGATGGTAAACACTTCAGAATAAAAAACAAGGCACATCAAACACAGTAGTTTTTATTTATAATCAGACTGCATTCCTGAATATATGGTTATGATACCCATGGTCGTTGTTTCAGACAGGCTTACCGTCCCTCCATCAGTGACAGGTGTCAATCATTCAGCTGTTCGAGCATTCTTCATTCAACATTACAACACCTGTACCAGTTGGTAAGATAGAGGTCATAATTCACCAAAACATTCCCATGTCCCATGCCAATAAATGATACAACCAATGTAGATGGGCTCGACCATTCCATACATCTCCATCATTTGTTCAATCTTCAACATGCTGTTCAATTTTTTTTTTTTTTTTTGTTCTTTTTTTTGCATTCAATACATATTTTTAAAGAACATTTGCAGCATTCAGTAATACATTCTGCATTGAGAAGAACACAAATGTAGAATAATTCCCGGTCACACTGTCCAGTAAAAGAGTACCTATGATTTCAGTACTGAACTGATCTACCATCTCGGCCGTGCCCTTGAATGTTATGCCTGCCATAGTACGTATCTGTACAAACTGTTGCCGTTCAAACTCAGCCAGCATTTCCTCCATCTCGTCCACATATTCTACCCAGAATGGACTCCCTGTCAACAAACACACATGAACCTTTAACAACTTTTACAATTCCACAAACAACATAATTTAGCTCTGTTAGAGAATGAGACTATTAAGGAAATAAATGTTGTTTACATTATGTTAGTGGGATCATCACATCCTCTGATGTCTGTGTGTTTATAACCTTCTAGCAGGAAGTGTTTAAAAGTTATTTAATAAAGTTATTTAGTAAAAAGTCATTTACTAGAGCTAAATACAATTGGAACAAGCATTCTGTGAGTATTGCTAAACCAATACATGTCCCCTACCGGTGCCCCCAAGATAAACCTTTAGCCAAATTTGAGTAAAAAAGTTTAGCCAAAACTGAAACATGATCATTTTATGAAACTTAGTTCATTCCAAACAATGTGTAAATTCAACTCTATTGGGTTGAATGAACAATGTTTCCTGTCCATAAAAGATATTCAGGTATTCTTTTGATATGTCTCCTGTACAGAGTAAAAGAATCTAAAGTAAATTTAAAGTGTAATGTGTATAA
>NW_022982736.1:0-24218 GCF_902652985.1 Pecten maximus | reverse complement strand
GCCTCATTGTATATGGACACACAAGCCTCATTGTATATGGACACATAAGCCTCATTGTATATGGACATACAAGCCTCATTGTATATGGACACATAAGCCTCATTGTATATGGACACATAAGCCTCATTGTATATGGACACATAAGCCTCATTGTATATGGACACAAGCCTCGTTGTATATGGACACATAAGCCTCATTGTATATGGACACATAAGCCTCATTGTATATGGACACATAAGCCTCATTGTATATGGACACACAAGCCTCGTTGTATATGGACACATAAGCCTCATTGTATATGGACACACTTGCCTCGTTGTATATGGACATACAAGCCTCATTGTATATGGACACATAAGCCTCATTGTATATGGACACATAAGCCTCATTGTATATGGACACATAAGCCTCATTGTATATGGACACAAGCCTCATTGTATATGGACACATAAGCCTCATTGTATATGGACATACAAGCCTCATTGTATATGGACATACATGCCTCTTAATATATAGACATGCATGTATCTAGGTATATGACCACATATGGCACATTGTTTATGGACACATGCCTCTTGGCATATGGACACATTTGCTTCTTAGTATATTTACATGCATGCCTGTCAATATTCATCTTCGCTAGCCAAGGCTTCTGATTACGTTACACTCCACGAACCCTTGGCAGATATAGGCGTCAGTTCTGGCCCTCTAGCGGTGATTCGAAATTACCACCCTTCACGCATGAAATTTTCGACCAATCAAAACAAGCGTTACCGATTTACTTCATCGGTGATGTTTACAAACACACATCGAGGTTTGGTGTCATTTCGATGAGACATGTGATCAATGACTTATATGAATTGATCAAACACTGCGAATGTTCCCCCAAAAATTGTGATTTTTGTATTTAGGTAAAATGCCATGACATAGTCGGCAATGTAGCTCTGTACTGGGTGCCGCATTTTTTGTTTACTGCGAAACCAAGCTAGAATGTAAAACACGATTTGATTGGGTGCCCTGGGATTCCAGGGCGCGACGGTTTGAACACGACCATATCCGCCAAGGGTTCATGGAGTGTAACGTAATCAGAAGCCTTGGCTAGCGAAGATGGTCAATATTTAGATGCCTGCCTCTGAGTTTATGAACACATGCCTCTCGATATATGGACACGCTTAACTCTTAACATTGACACATATGCTTCTTAGTATATATGGACAAACAAGCCACATTGTATATGGACACACAAGCCTCATTGTATATGGACACATTCCTCTTAAGTATATGGACACACACCTGCCTCTTAGGATACGGACACACATGCCTCTCAGTGTATGGACACATTTAACTCAACATATGGACACACTTGCCTCATAGTATATGGACACACTCAACTCGTAACATATGGACACATGAGGCCTTGTAGTTTATGGACAAATCAAGCACGTAAGTAATAAATGTTGAAACCACTTTTGTAAGCTCGTAAAGATGAACCAAATCTAAGCTCATAATATATAAAACTCATACAAAATATTTGTGGGTCCGTCAACAATTGACTTCTTCTTCATAACCACACATCAGAATTTGACCAAATTTGGTCAGAAGCATCCCTATGGGTTGGGGACTCAAAATTGTACAAATGGTGGGGCTGACCCCCAAGGGGTTTGAGGGGCGGGGCCAAAAGGGGTCAATTTGGCTAAATTGATATGAACAACTTCTCCACTGAAACCAAGCAATACATATTGCTCATATTTGACTGTGAGGATCCCTTTGGGGTTGGGATTCAAAATTGTACAAATGGTGGGGCCGACCTCCCTGGGGTCTGAGGGGCGGGGTCAAAAGGGGTCAATTTCCCAAAATTGATATAAACAACTTCTCTGAATTTAAGCAATGGATATCGCTTATATTTGCCTGGTAGCATCCCCTTGGGGTAGGGATTCAAAATTGTACAAATGTTGGGGCTGACCCCTCGGGGGGGCTGAGGGGCGGGGCCAAAAGGGGTCAATTTGGCTGAATTGATATAAACAACTTCTCTGAAACTAAGCAATGGATATCGCGCATATAAGCCTGGAAGCATCCTTTCGGGTAGGGATTCAAAATTTTATAAGGAAGAAACTGACTCATTTCATGGATTAATGCATTTTTTGACATAAAAACCTCACGTACCCATATAAAATGCCTATGATATATTGACAGCAATACCAAAGACAAATATACTTAATCATCATTCTTGTTTCATATCTCATGAAATCCAGGTGAGCGATACAGGCCCTCTACGCCTCTTGTTAGGATTGTACCTCATTTTGACTGCGTATACGGTAGTATACCCGCAGTTGGCAACAAACCTTTCCTATGGTTAAGGCTTTAATCGTTTAAATACAGTGCAAAGAAAATAAAAATTAGGTTGTGTTGTGACGTTGATTACTATGGCAGCCGTGGTTGCTAAGATAATATAGATCAAGTGAATCTACTAAAAGACATCAGTATTGTTAACAAAATTAAAATAAACAACTCAACATTTTTGTTTAATACTTTTTACGTTTTATTGATTGATAAATTCACAATCCACATTTTCCGTCTCAGATTAACTATGGTTGTCAAGCACAGTGTGTATAATTATAGTAGTGATGTGATCAAGTGTTCTCTAAAAACTGTACGCTTCAGCCATTTGCCGTTAGCTTACCTCGTGGGGAAGTAAATATGCACCCATTTTCGCAATATTCAGTTTAGTTTTTGACAAAATATTGACTAGACGTTAGCAGAGATCATCGGGTAACAGGAGAACACGCTCAAATTACGTCCTTTTAAAATGGCGCCGTCTTGTTGTGACGTTGCTGGAACGTCATAATTATGTTACCGATTCCCGCGCTTATTGATCCACTGGACCTTTTTTCACTGCGTATACTCTAATGTATTCACAGTCAAAAGTTTAAGAAGAGAGAGATGTACATATTAGTGATTATGTTGTAGTAGATGCAAATCCCTCCTCTTGTAGGAGAACCAGTCATACAGACTGAGAACTTGATGTTGCAGTAGTGATTGTACACGTGGCTAAGGCCATTGCTTATCCAGCATGAGTCTATATGTTTAGTGATTGCAAATGTTCTTGAGTTAGATACATTATAGATTCTAATACTGGCAGCTTTGGGGGTAATTCATCCAAAAGCTTGCCCTGCAGGTAGGTCGTAAGAATTGTACCTGCTGCCCCCATTGCATGATCGTAAAAGGCGACTAAATTTGGGATATTATCTTTTCTCTTTCTGAACAACTTTCTTCTTCCTAATGTCTCCCTTGACAATGCCTCACTTTTGGCCTTTAGTTGAGCGTTCGCCGCTGTGAGGAAGGCTTTGGGTTCTGTTCCCTAGCCGAGATATACCAGAGTCTTTAAAAATGGTAGTTGCTGCTCCTGCTTAGCGCTCAGCATATTAGGAGTGGGGCGACTGGTTCGCCCGTTGTCAGTATAATGTGACCGGGTGGGGTGTGCTGCTGGGTGTCTTCAGCAGTATGCTTCAGTGAGGTAGCACTATAAATCGGCAAAAGTTCCGGCCTATCACAAGGAGACTTAACACGAACATACTGCAGCCTTCCAAAACACACATACGCACTCGCCACACGCATGCATGTCGCAAGCACGGGAGGCCGTCCTTAAATGACCTTAGCTGTTAATAGGACGTTAAACAAAATAAACCAAACCAAACATCACGTTATGTTTAGTAGAATGCATCGTCTGAGATGGAGAGCGTATCACATATTCCAGGCAATTTTCTCAATTCTAACTACTGTCTCTGAGTGGAGTAGACTAAGGGGGTAGATGCGGGTTTGTTACATCAAGGAGACAGCGTTGAAGCAGCTTATTTGGATCGTTGACGATTGTTTAACAAACTATGTGGTCGCAGGTGTCAGTAATGGATTTTCGTAACTCCGGCAGATAGCGGGCACGAGTAGGATAAATAGAGGTTACACAACGAGTGGTTGTTGGATATGGAATTTATTTCACACGAGTAAGTTATTTTTTAAAAGTTACAAAAGACACGAGCTTTAGCGAGTGTTTTTTGCAACTTTTAAAAAATAACTTACGAGTGTGAAATAAATTCCATATCCAACAATCACGAGTCGTGTGACCTGTTTCTTCCACAATAATATCGGCTTGAATCAAAGGGAAACGTGGCCAAGTTTAATATTCGCGTATGCAAATAAAGTGTACCGGTGACGTCCGGGACCCGGTGATATGACGTCATTAGATTATTGATGACGTCAATAACAATTGCGGCTTGGGTCAAAGTTCACCGTGTTAGCCAATCAAAATGCGTACAGAGTTTATACCACGTGTGGTATAAACCGATTGTTAATCAACAGCTGTAATGATTAACTGATGGTCTGAGAGTTGAATAACACGGGGTATTGTGGTAGAAAGTGTTTTAAATCTTCTACCTTCCCGTCTTGGCACATAAGACATGATGGTTAGCCATTATGGATATACCTAGCTCTGTTGGTCTGAAACGTATAGGATCCTGCAAGAAGTTTAGCTTTAATGATATATTTCCTCACTGCCAGGGTGTCCAATGGTACTGGGTCGAAGACGTTGTGCACTGAACCAATGCGCATGGTACGGTGATGTAAGTACTTCTTGGAGGATTTCCCTTGCTGTAAGTACTTCGCGTGTTCACTCCAGTAGCTGTTTATGGAGGCTTTAACTAGCTTCATCCATTCTCTCTTTGACAGGGCAATGTCGATTAAATGTAGTGCTGACGGTAGTTGGTATTGTACGATAAGTTTTTGTACATATATAAACCAGCTCCTCGATGAGTGGGTCTTAATACCTAGTTGTCTCCTGGCAATGTTTCTTAATTTCTGGCGATTCGGTTCTGCAGATATTGCCATAGAAGAGAAGGGTTTGTTTGTCTAGGTATGCTTCAAACGGTAGTTCACCAGACAGGATATAGATTGCTGCATCAGCTGTATTTGATGGAAGGCCCATGCTATGTTTCAGAACTTTCTTGTGAAATCTGGCAATCTTAAACTTGTCTTCACAGCTAAGGGTAACAGTCTCCACTCCATAGGTCATTCGCGGTCTTACATATGTGTTCCACAGTTTTATAAAGACTTTGGGGTTCACCCCGCTGTATCCGTGAAGGCCAGCTCCCATAAGTGAGTAGGTCGTCTTCCTTGCCACCTTGATCCTGTCGTCTGAGATGTTTGCAACAGAGTTTCTACATTTTTCGAAACGGTTGATCCCTGAATGTTTGTAACATGGTACCACTTCCAGGTCTTGATCGTTGATGGTAAGGTTGACTTCAGTGGGTAGTTGTTTTCGATTGTTGAATACTACAATTTTGCTCTTAGCTGCACAAAGCATGTACCTTTCTCTGTTTGCATAGTTTCCCTGCGGGTGTAGCATCGTCTGTGGCTCCGTAAAGTCTTTGGACAAGAGGACTATGTCATCAACACACGTGGGACTGCCTACATGGGTGGTACCTATTTTGAGACCAAGGTTAGGTCTTTCCAGTAGGTCGAGGAATGGGTTAATGAACATTTTATAGGCTGTTGGGGACCGGCACCCTCCCTGCCGACTCCTTGATGTTCGGGGGAAAGGTTCGATAGAGTCCGGACTGCGAGTTGGTGTACCACTCTTTCATTATAAGCCAGTCTGTAGATTTCAGGCCGTACTGATACGGACGCCGAAACATAGAGTTATGCCATACAACATCGAACGCCTTTGATGCATCCAGGAATGCTGCATAGAGGGTATGCCCAGTATCAATACATTCTGCGATGCTTTCTGTCAGTAGTAAGGCAGCGTTGTTAGGGGACGTGCCTTTGGTGAATCCTTTTTGAAGTTTGTTGAGATGTGTTTCGATGACGTCTGTATTTCTCTAGAGGTGGAGCTTTTTGAAAGTTTTGCCTATGATACTGGAGATGTTGATCCGTCTATATGAATTCGGGTCATCCAGTGGTTTCCCTTGTTTCTTGTAGATTGGAGTGATTATTCCTGACTTGAATGACGCATGGATGGTCTGGCCTGCATGTATGTTAGCAAATAGTTTACTGAGGACTCGTGGAAAGTAGGGCCAAGCGTTTTTCAGGTTTTCTGCTGTAATGTCTCCGCCTGCTGCCTTACCGTTCCTGAGGGTGGAGATAATTTTTATAATTTCTTCTCCTTCATAGGATGCGTCAGATGCCTGACTACACAGTTAAGTGATGTTATCAATGTCCCCTTCAACTTGATTGTGATAGGTAGTGTCGTATGAATTACAGACTTTTAGTTTGCTTAAATGCTCAAAGTAGCTGGCCCATCCACTGCAGATTTTATCGTTGTTTTTAAGGTAACGGTCATCGATAAATAGATGAGATAGTTTACGGGTTCCGGTAGTACCTCGTTGCTTGTTCACCAGGTGATGGAATAATTTCATGTCCGATGAATGGGATTTCATTATGTTAATGTATGTTTCCTTCCTATTTTCTGTTTTCTATTTAGTTATAAATTGCAATAGTTCATTTGTAGTCATTTTTGTAGTCTCATTCTGGGAAAGCTTTTCAGAAACTGCCTCTTGGTAGGCTGTTTTGCTAGTTTCGTCATGTACAGGGAACTGGTGCTGCTGATATATCTGATTGCTTCTCTAAAAGCACTGGTAGCCTGAGATTGATTTTTCCCTTTACATGGGAGTGGGTAGGTAGATTCAGCGGCTGGTTGTTGAGGACTCCTACATCGACCATTGATGCAGCTGGTGATGCAAGAATGTAGTCAATTAAGGGTGCGTGACCCGTGTAGTGGTTAAACGTCTTTGCTGTTGGATACTGTATACCTGGTATTTTTCGCTCCAGGTTATTTTCGCCCTTGAGCAACACAAAAGATATTCGTCCCGTTTTAAATTGCCCTAAACTACTTTTATGAAATGTCTTTTCCTCGTTTACAATCGGAAAATTCCGTTCGAAATTCTCTATACAGTTGCACTCGGAACACTCGGGAGTTATCGAGTTCCCCTATTTTCTTTTCTTTGTATATACATGTATATACCCCGCTGAGGTGTGAAATGAAATCAGGTTTGAAATATACAACGTTAACCTGTGTTCAGAGTTACTTTTAGCCCCTATTGATTCAAATAGTATCAGGTATGCATGGGCGATTTTAAGCAAACACGATGAAAGATAAGTTCACTGTGCCATGACTAATTACTGACCAGTGTTTTCTCTTGTTCACTTGTACATCGATGGAAGCCACAAGCGACGGGGAACTAAAATAAAATGAGCCTTCACAATGACAAGAATTTGGTGCTATTTTGTGTGCATCATTTTTAAAGTTTTAAAGTTACTTCGTATTGATCGGCTTTTTTAATCAAATATACTAAACCTAGTACACTATCTTAGCCCATTTTCTCGATTTAACTTCACACTTCACTTTAACTTCTATTTCACATGCATAGATTGAAATGAAACAATGAATTACTTAATAAATTTAGTGTAAATATATAACACGTGTTGCTTGTGATGGTATATAATAAAACACACTTGAAAAGCACAGGGGTATGTTTTGGTTCCGATTACAATTGGCCTATGTACGATGACCTGTAAATTCTTCAATTCAGCTTGAAATTTTTGCCGTCATCTTAAATTCGCTCTATCATCAAAGGGCGAAAATGGCAAAAATTAAACGGGGGCGAAAATTACCAGGTATACAGTAGTTCTCGCCAAGTACTAGGCCCATGTTCCGTACCATACCTCGGAATTTCATGTCTCGTAGATTAAGGGGTTGTTTTTGAAGAGGCGCATTAAATCTCCAATGGCTATGACATCCGAGTTCATTATGCATTTATTTATGACCTCGTGTAGTTGAGTCATTACCTTTAGAAATTCATCCTCCGCTCTGCTACCTTTGCATGGCATATATAATTATGGTTAGACCTCTGTTGACTGCTTGTAGTTGTATTGCGCAGATTCTGTTCCTTCCATCATGTAGGATTTGCACGTAAGTGTTTAATGCCTTTCTCCAAAATAATGCCACGCCACCCATACCTATTGGCATGGCTTTGGGTGATAGGGGATCTTGTTCATCACTGCATTTGATTGTGCATGCAAATCCATCGTCATCTGCAGGTTTTCTGAGTTTCTGTTGCTCAAATGTGTACAATCAGTGCTCCTGCCGGCCGATGATATCTATAGTTTTCAGGATATTTTCTAGAAATGGTTGGTTGGTAACAACGTTCTCGACGTTAAATGTGGCCACACAGATGTCATGTGGCATGTCGATTGTCGGTATTGGGGCGTATCTCTGTGGCCGGTTTGATTGCATCTTTATCACATCCTGGGAGGCCATTAGTAGTATTGGGGGGAAGTGTGACATTATGACTGGTGGCTGCTGTGGCACTTGAGGATGACTGTATACTGGAGGCGAGTACTTAGTTTGGCGCCTTCGGGTCTTTCTCCTTCCTGTTTTCCCTTGACCCCATTCTAAAAAATGCTTATTTTTGTTATTAGTTGGCCACGATTCTTCAGCTCGGACATTTAGTCTTTTCCGTGACAGCAGGCTTGTTGACATGGACGTTTTCTCATTGAGATGTTCTGTAAAGCTAGTCGTTGCCCGACTGGTAGTAGATGGAGAGACATGAGCACTAGTAGGTAGGATCACAGAATCATGGTTCTCTGTGTAGTCTTCAAGTTGTTGGGTGGTAGAAATGGCTGCTGGTGTTGTTGTTGTTTTGGGATGATTTATTACAGCCTCCGGGGTTTGTTGATTTCTTAGTTCAGATATTGTATCTTTGGAGTATATTTTGTCCTCCTGCTCAGGATACGGGTCTTCGACTTTGGTGTAAGTAGACTTAGTTGTCGTGTTTTGCTGGCGTGGAGCACCGAGTAGTTCTGAAGTTAATGTAAAGGAATCAGGGTTAGTACTGCATAGTTGTTTGACGTTGTGTTCCATATTTGTCATTTTATTCTCAAGTAGATCCATCCTTGTATACAGTAGAGTCGCTTCCATCTTTTGCACTCTGGATTCTAGCTGGTTGTCGCACTGCATGACTCTTGAGTGTTCCGCTGCTATTTGGTTTTTATTTGCGTTTTTGAGTAATAGAGATGACTTCAGCTCAGCTATTTGTTCTTCCAGATCAATTACAAGTGCCTTGGATGATGCTAGTTGCTTGGATAGTTCACTTATCTTGTTTTCTTTAGTCTTTAGCCTATTTTCCTTTTCCTTACACTCTTTTTCTCTCTTTTCCATTTCGTCTTTCTGTATTTGTACATGTAGTTCCATAGTGTGGTAAAGAATATCTGTATTGGTAGCCTGGTCTGTAGTTTTCATGTGACAGGTAGGTGGGGTCATTGGCATTCCACTGGTGAAGGTAATCGTTTCATGGTTATCTACCGCTTTGCTGACAATAGTGTTCGTTTCGTTATTATCTACCTCTCCATCCATTTCGTTTACCTCTAGAGGTCTTGATTCGCTACCTATGAATGATGATGATAACGGATGCACGCATCTTTTACAGGTGTACTGTCTGTTAGTCTTTTCAACTTCTTCTATCTCCTGCTGGGATAGGGCCTCACAGTTATAATGTATCCAATCTAAAAAAACCTAAATAATTTGTCTTTCACAATCACAGCCGCCTTTCCTCTTCACCGGACGTTGGTCAAGAAATATATCATTGGTGTCTGTGCAATAGTCAAGAATATTTGAACCTTGGTACTGGTACCTCGTGTCAAATATTCTGGACTATTGCACAGACACCCATGCTATATTCGTATAATATGCAATGCACCTCTTCATGTCAATCCACCATTTTAAAGATTGATGTTCTTTAGGCATTTCAAAATTAGTCGGCCGATATAAGATTTTTGAAAGGCCGATAAAACATCAGAAATATTCGGATTAAGGTGAAGCTGGACCACCTTTGATGTGTTAGCACTGGCAGACAATGCGAGCGCAGTCATTTTTAAATTGGAGATTCGAACAATAGATTTTACCATTTGGTCGTATTTGGACTACCAAAATACCAGATACGGTGGTCATTAAGATATATGACGCAAACTGTTAAAAATTAGAACAACCATCAACTGTTATCATTTCTTGACTTAAATACACCAATTTAAGAAAATGATGAGCAAACACTGGTTTGGCAGCTAGGCATCTTGTCAAGTCTTTGATAATTCTCCAACTCTTTACGCGCTTGGTCAGGGCACAGACGCTTGCATAAAAAACGTTGATTTAAAAAATGATATGGCAGTGGTATGTGTACTGTGGAAAGTACAAGGCCGGCAATTCCGTCACGAACGAAACGACACCCCTCCTCACTTCAATCGACTAAAAACACATTTATTCAAACTGACACGGCGCACACTATATACGGCCGTCATCAAGAAACATTCTTTAGTTTTAAAACCTTAATAGTTTCCACATCTCACATGCCCCTGCCATATCATTTTTTTTAAAATTCACTTTCACCTTTTCTATGTAAGCGCATGTGTTCTGGCCCATTGAAGACGTATGCTGTTCACTGACAAATCTCGCTTTTACGCTTTACAGGTCAGATGGACGACAGCGTGTCTATTGACGTCTTGGTGAACGGAAAGCGACTGATTCGGGGGAGGGTATGGGCAGGGATATCTCAAGGCGTGAAAATAGCTCTCGTGGTTATCCATGATACTCTTACATCAGTAAGACATCGGGATCAGGTTTTGAGACCACACGTTCTTCTTCTTATCGATCAACGTAACTTTACGTTACAGCAGGACAACGCGAGGCCCCATATTGCTTGGGTTTGTCGTGACCTTCTGGCTCAAAACAACGTTCCGTTCTTGATTGTCCACCATACAGTCCAGATATGTCCCCCAATCGAGCATTTGTGGGACGAGCTAGTCAGGAGGGTTAGGATCGCGTCAATGCAGGTCCTTATTTAGGAGTTGAATAATATCACTCAATAAACACCTCGATGGGGTCAAAGGTAAAGTAAAGTAAGAGCAGCGACTGATGCAAGGGGTGAGCACGCTACTGATTTGGATCAGGAAACGGCGTAAGGTACTCTTGTTTTTAACGGTATTCCCACAAACGCTGTCTGAGATAGGACAAAAAAATCATCCAAACTTATTCAGTAATGATGAAATAATCGAGAAACCAACACCATGAATATATCATCAAAGAATCATATGTAAAGTCATAATTATCGAAAATAAAATTGCGTTTCTTTTCTCCGCTGGTATATAAAGAACCCGAAGAGATACAGATTCGTCATTAGATCTCTCGCCAGTCGCCATGTCAGTCGAGCCAGAAAGACAGAAGCTTTACTGAGACACACTTCGTCAATACCACTCCTCTTCAAACCGCTTGTCCTATAGTAAATATTTGTTTGTTTTTGTTTAACGTCCTTCTAACAGCCAGGGTCATTTAAGGACGTGCCAGGTTTGGAGGTGGAGGAAAGCCGGAGTACCCGGAGAAAAACCACCGACCTACGGTCAGTACCTGGCAACTGCCCCACGTAGGTTTCGAACTCGCAACCCAGAGGTGGAGGGCTAGTGTTAAAGTGTAAATAATAATAGCTAAAGAATTGATACTGATCCCCAAGATCAAGTACGAATCTCTCATCATTAGCGCAAGCCCTACAGACGAAACTGGGGGCAAGAATCCAAACAGTGTATTAGATACAGAAGAAACAGATAGATTGGAATTTACGTTAGAATACAGACTACGTCAGGATTTGGGTATTTGGAATATCTAAAGCAACACCGAGGAAGCTTGATTAACTGAGCATGGATTGTGAACTGATCGTGCGTGGACATAACATTGTCGACTTGATCAAGTTCTAAGAGACATACACATATTTATTGTAAACAACGATCGTAAATCACAGACAGGAAACGGAAATATGGTGGTACCGAGAAAACAGAAAAATGGACCATCCGGTTTATTTATATAAACATAACAATACGCGATAATCACCATACAGTGTGTATATCAGGTGAAATGACTCGTTTTGTATAATTCTTTGGTTCTTCAGATACAGACTCCACAATCAAATCATTACCATCCGATTCCTTTACATAAATAATCACCAAGGGGTCGGTCATACTCTCTAGGTCTGGACACGCAGATCTTAGAATTTGTATCATGGTATAATATTCTACCAGCATTGTCATCATTGATTGAATTCATCAGTCAATATTTATATTTCCACTTAATTCAGACTCAATGAACCTACCACAGTTAACTCAAGTCATTTTTCAATGAACTATATCCGGCGTAGAAATATATTTGTCATTCTAAAAGTAGGGGACCATATTTTTAACGTCAGGGTGCCTTTGGCACCTGCCGTTATAGGCGTGGTGGGAAAATGTTGTTACTGACAGATCTGTTCCGGCTAACTATTCCTCTTTTCTGTCATACAAATGATATACATCCGCAGCCTAATATAGTTCCTATTTTGATAGCAATTATTGACACAATTTAAGTGATGTAAACCGTCTTTACTGTAATTATTTAAAATGAAATGTGAATGTTTGGTGTTCTAGACTATTTTAGAGTATATATATTAACCTTTTCCTCGTCAGTATATGCATTTTTTTTGGCGTAGGATTACGTAGTTCTGTCTCGATACTGCCTTGAAAACGAAAGTAGAAAAATCAGTTTGATCGTCGTGGAAATTTACATGCATTCACACAGAAACTATCCACATCTGTTAATCCTGAGTTCATATGCAGGAACATTTGATAGCTTAAAACCAATCCTATTTACGTAGTCAAATGCACCCGAGCATTCCACGAGATAACTTCAGCTGTCACGTGACTCATCACTAGTCAGCCAAAATGGCGGTTTTGACGTCTACTGTAATTAAACCAACGACCGTTCGCAGTTTCATATTCATTTGTATGTCGCTAGAATACGCAAGAAATATGAACAGGAATTGAGGGCAAGTTGTAACAAAATACATTGCCGTTTTTCGTGAGGATTTTATTAAATAAGGTTATTATTTGTTATTTGAAAAGAATCTAATGATTATGATCCGTGACTGATGTACTGGCGGTGTCAAAACTAGATGTCTCGTCGGACAACGCGACCGCAATTTTCTATCAGAGTTAAAATGTGTTACTTAAGCGGTCATAAAATAGATGTTTGATAGGCCTTATTAATAACTTATGGTATAAATAAAATAAAGAAAAAATAACTTCGGCTGTGTACATCTTGGATTTTATCTTTAGTTGTAGTTACTTAAACAACATGTTCTGTTAATAGACCGATTTGTCGTTCAGTTGATTCTTTTTTCAAAGTTTACAAGCAGCTTTACTGATTCAGGAGTATATCAATAATCTTCCACAAGCATTAAAGAAATGAGGAAAGAACTATACTCAGCTATTGTAAAGTTGTCAGCTGATATATATGTTATACATGTTTTCTTGAATATATATATAATAGAACTACCAGGGCCAGATGAAGACATATCATCTGATACAAATGTAACTGTATGACTTTAAAATCCAATTTTGAATTTCTTATAATATGACCTCAGACCTTGACGTTTCTCAGGGCCTTTGGCCCTTTGATTTAATTCCTTTTCAAAGGTGATCATATTTATATGAAATAAATTCCATTAAAAATAATATTTGTTTTAATTCGTTATTAAGTTTGTTCACGAAAGAAATCCTGAAAGTAATAACCATATGTAGACGAAGAGTGATGACGTACATTTCGGTAAGTTCTGTGGTAGACTTGCACAAGTCAAGGACAAACTATTATACAAAAATATCAAAAAATATAAATATAAGGATTGCATAAAGTTATGTTGAGATGTATGGGGGTATAAACCTCAATAGGTCTTGAGACAAATTTATTATGAACTGCGAACATACACCTCAACATAACTTTATTCAATCCTTAAATAATTTCACGCGCGCACAGGTCGTGTTGAGCACGATGAGAACGATGTTTGTTTTGCCATTCTTTACAACGAAGACCGTTTTGTGAATCCACTCCAATTGTATCATATCGTCCGCCACGACGTGGAACTTTTCCGCTTCAGATTCGTTAATGGAAGTTGTTTCATATTGCGCCCCTCCAAAACTTTCCGAAAAAACTGTTGAGACATAACTGTGCCAATATGCCCTCAGACCTTTGTATTTTATATAATATGGTACTCCAATCGAATATCACACCTTGGTTTCGGTCTCGTGGTAGATTTCATAAATATCCTTGACCTCACATTATGAATATATAATAATAGATTGCATGTTGTAATTCACGTTTCGAACATGGACATTTCACGATGTTTGTTATGGGTGTCGGCACATGTTTTACAGAGGGTAACTTCTGTTGATAATTGGAGCACTACGGTAACATCGGGAGGTATAGTTTCCGCTGCGGTAATACTTTGACTTTCGCTTTACCTAAATGTCCAATATCTCTGAATATCGACGTGATGGTATCGGGGTGTCCAAAGGGGTAGCGATAATGCTGGGTAGCCCTTGGGTAGATCGACGTTAAGTCCACGTTGTCTGTTCCACTTCCTTGGCTCTGTAATGAAGTTTACACGCATTGGTTCTTCATCCGAACACAACTGTTCTTGGGGTTTACACTTTTCACGATGTCCCGTGTGTCCACAAACTCTTGACATTTGTCGTCCTTTACCAGAAGATGTTTGAATTCGTGATCCCGTATAATAATTCATACTCATCTGTTCTATGAAGCTTTTCATTTTCATGGTGTGAGCAAATAGTTCTTCGTGGGATTGATTCGTTCGTGGATATTGTGTTGGTTTCTGGACAAAACCCGTCGAGTTTATAATAAGACCAAGATAGCTTCTTCTCGCCACCGTTCAAAGCATGTTGAATGTTACCAGCGGATTTACATTATGTCTCACCCATTCTAACCACCAAATTGATACCACTGAACTGTAGCTTTACTGTTGTTTCTGTTAATATCCACCAGAAGGGACCAGGGAAATTGGGCTTTTTACAAACTTGTTTTGATACAATCTTTTCTGTTACTTAGCCTTTCCTTCACTCTCTACCGACAGTTTACCATCCAATACTTAGTACCTTCCCTCCATCCAGTCGGAGATGACGGCACAATCTTGTAATTTTACGCGCCACGTTTTCTCGATGAATTTTGTTTTTAGACGCCCATACACACAGAAGGGATGATGACGTACTCTAAAGGGTCGATGGCACAATTAATTTGGGATCAAACAGACATGTTCATTATGATAGATGTGTATAGAGATGTTTTGTTCAGCATTTCTATGGTACATTCATACCAATTTACGGACTATATCTATGGTGAAACAATGTTCCTCATACCAATTAGTGCCAAATGAACCAATTATGAATTCTCATCCTATAATAATTGCATATGTGTACGTGAGGAAAAGTTCAATATATCGTAATTTGGAACCAGTGTCTTTGTCCAATGTTCTTTTGTGAATGGACGTGGAGATAACAGCCAAGAACACGTTTTATGGTCAACAATATTATCTAGTTGAAAAATATCCTTGTATGCTATAAAGTCGGGCGTATTCGATTCTTGTTGATATGCCTTGAGTTAGAAAACGCCTACCCTTCCTGAAGAGCTGGTTATGTTATCCGTGTATTTTGAAATAGAAATAGTCTTTATGTAAATCCATATTTTTGTTCGTATTTTGCCCCCGTTTTAACAATTTGGGTTAGAAATAGGGTTTCGTTATAATGTCGACAGTCTCTGGGTTTATTTAACCATAAAGGTACTAATGTCTTTTGTTTAGATTGTTGTCCTATGCTCTTATATCGATAATATGTTTATTTTAATGGTAAATTGCGTTTTACCCGGATATGAATTAACGTTTTAACCCTGTATTTTGTTAAAATTTGTAATACATGAATGTATCAACTTGATATCCCAACTTGCTATATAAAACACATATGAAACTATAAAATGAATCTGAAAATGAACTTTATTTATTACTATCAAAATGATTCTGATTTCATTTATTACAATCAAAATTTATTCTGACTTTATTTATTTCTATCAAAAAGGAATATGAATTTATTATTACTATAAAACTTAATATGACTTTATTTATTACTATAAATATGAATATGATTTTATCTATTACTATCACAACGAATCTGACTTTATTCATTACTCTCAAAATGTAACCTGGCGTTATTTATTTAAGCAATGAGTCGTTAAATAAGGTCCCTTACTATACTTCTCTTCCCTTAAACTGATATTGTGCCTGTTCGGCTCAGAATTTTCAGATTCCCACCACATTAGTAATAAAGGCTTACAGAAACAATATGTACACTTTAGATATCCTTCATTCTGCTCTAATATATAGAGTTCGGGGCCCTCAGTGTCAAGTCGATGGCCATCTTGCCACTTGCCATTCAAGTTTTGTAAACCGTGATTTCATTGGTCGGCTATTGGCAGTGGCAAGATGGCCGTCGACTTGATACTGATACCTGTCGATGCAGAAAACAACCATGGGGAGTACGAGAAGAGAAATACTCAAATAGAGTTAAGCGTAAGACAAGTGACTACATTTGTTTTGACCTTTTATTTGTTAACACCAATTTCTGTATTTGTAGACCGTCACATTTTCTGTGTAGCGAATATACATTTTTCGTTTGAAAAAATGTTCTCGGTCGTGTCCGACTAAACAAAATCCATCCCTTTTTTGAAGCTGCGAGTAAAAGACATATACTATTTAGGTATGATTTCTTGGTCTCATGTTAAAGGTTATTATCTTAACTTTTGATTAAGACTACCGCCATTGAAAAATCATTTTTGGTGAAATTTTGACGACACTTTGAATGAAATCGACCAATTTTTGCAGGACGGAGAAGTTCCAGACCTTTCTCCATATATTACTCTATAATCGGTCTTGGACTTATAAACGTGCTAAGCACCTACGCCTTACTCAAAGAGCAGATCCCCACACTGAAGAAGAAATTTGGTAAACCTGTGTTTATTTCTGGGGCGGAACCTGTGATATCACAGCAAAGCTGGGCAAGTACATATATATTACTGGAGACTGTGCTAGCACTGCACTGTGAACAAAGTCGTAAACAATTACAAATGTGCAAGGGATTACACAGTTAAGCAGGGATGCAAGATTCAATTTATAAGAGTACCAGTTTATTCTGTTAGTCTTTACAATGATATCAAAGGTCACAAATCTCCACAGAGGTTGCTCGACAGGTATGTTTCTTGAATACTCAAATTGAATTTCGCAATACTGAACTTGGAATTACAACCCTCAAATTTGAAGCTGACATTTGGGATTGCAGAAAAAAAAGGAAAAGAGCGTTATTTCATCGACCTACTAGAACTGCTAACACGAAAGCGTGTTTGTCGGTTAAAATTGGACATTATCAAGCAGTGCTGCATTGAGAAGGAAGTTAGCATTTACTCATTTAAACAAGCTTAAGATGACTAGTCATGGAGCTTTACAGCCTACAGAGGAACCGTTAGGGGATTAGCATGATACTGCGTTACTTAATGAAAAGTTTCAATGAAAAGCGTGAAACATAAATGGGATTATTCCAAAGGTCATGAGAGAGTTTGATGATGAGAAAATAAAATAATTTGAGGAACATAATGAAATGAGCATATCTTTCGTCAGGTGACACGCCAAGAGATCAGAAATACCCTGAATCAACGAATATCATCACTAGCCTAGAGTACTGCATCAGCCGATCAGCAGTATGGGTCTAAAAAGACCAAGAAACAAGGGTCGTTTGGCGGCTTTGATGAAGAGTTGCGAGTAATTCGTCAGATGGAACGCTCATATCCAGGTCAGGATTATTCCTACTCGAGTTGATAAACTCAGTCACTAGTATACTCTTATCTGAAAGGCAATGTTTGGAGCGACCAGACAGGAGCCAAGGGAAAGATTCTAAAACAAAACTTTCAGTGCATGAGGGAAAGGAAGATGAAGAGGGTGTCATTGTTCCTTTTAAATGACCAGCAGAACGGTATCACTGGCCAAATAGTGAGAAAGTAGACCGGCTTTATGAAAATATATCAAGGGGAGAGCCATGTGGCGTGTCTGCCCCCTGCCAAAAGAGATGAGAATGGACAACAAGAAGCTCAAAGAAAGTCTTGTCCAGCGTTTTGGACGAAGGGACCCTCAAACATCAGCGAGACCAAAACTGCATGAAGTTCAGCAACAGTCTGAGTAATGACGAGTTTTTGGAGAAAATTAATAAGACGTCTAGTTACTCTGGCCTATCCTGGAGTTCATCTAGATGTACAAGACCAGTTAGCTGTAGAGGCATTTCTTAAAGGATATAAGACCACAAGAATAGCATATGACGTTTTAAACAAGAACCCCAAAACACTTTATCAGGCTACAGAAATAGTAACTTCGCAGGAGCACAACCATGGGTCAAGAGAAAGAAATACGAGAAAGAGCCCGAAGAGTTTCATGGTACAGATGACGGAGAGGTGTTCAACTACCAACCACTGCTCCTGCCAGCCTAGATGGACTTGATGCACGAACGAAACAAATTGAGGGCCTGATTAAACACAGCTCGCTGGAGTGCAGATCAAGATTTGATCAGTTTATGAAGGAAAGCCAATCAACAACTAGGGAAATAAAGAATGTTATCGGTGCGGTGGTAAGGAGCACTTCCAAAGAGACTGTGGCTCTGGAAGGTACAGATCTCCTACACTACCCAGCAAACCGCATTCTCCGCGACTTGATTTAAAGATTACCCGGATAAGTAGAACAGGGGGAAACATTGTTGTTTCGGTAATTGTTAATGAGGACCTGCTGAAGGTGTCATTGACACGGAAGCTGCCGCAAGAGTCATCTCTAAAAGGTCGGCGAAGGAAGTTGGACTTGAGTATGAGAAGCCAAAAAAAGGTGTTTCGGTTATTGACAGTAAAAATTGGAGCACAGATGGCTGGAATAGGAGAGTCACAGCGACTCTCCAATTAGGTGAGGAAAAAGGGAAATTATCAATGGTGATAGCCCCAGACAACAGACTTGTTGGTATTGACCTGCTCCAATGGGTACATGCTGTCATCCATACAGGGGACAAAATATTGAGGTTAACGGGAAAGTGATTCCAGGCTCCTCCCAAATGACTGAGACTAATATCGCTAGGAGTGTGGTACGAGTTAATTATAATGTAATGATTCTACCAGAATGCGAAAAAGTTGTAACTGGTCGATTGGAAAATTATTCCCCCTCTTCACAGGCATCACAGTTGAGTGCAAGTTGAGTCATCGTTTGTCCGGGTGAATCCAACTGTCCCTGTGAGAGTCCTCAATCTGAAGGATTGTTTGATCAAACTTTCTGAGGGCCCCTTCCTAGGGAAACTTGAGGAAGTAGATGTTGGTCAAGAGATAAACGGTGCTGAGGGAGAGCTTTCCCTACTGCAGGAACTGATCACGTACAAGGTACTCTATATATAGAATCAGATAGTCCTGCACATTTGAATGGTATCTTTTCAGAATCCTCGAGTGACCTTCCGAAACCTCAGAGAGTAAATGAGTTTCCTGATATTTTCGCAAAGGACGACTAGCACTTTCAGCGGAGTAAAACATCGGATCGACACAGCAAGGCCAAGCCGATATGTCAGTCAACCAGAGGAACACCATTTGGAAGGTGGGAAAGATGCTTATCTTCAGAAGCTGATGCAAACCGGTATTGTCATCTTATCAAGTTCCGCGTGGGCTTCATCATTAGTGCTGGTTCGCATAATATGGTGGAGTTCGGTGGTGCGTTGATTACCGAAAAGGTAACGAAGTCAGAGTCAGACGCCTAACCGCTCCCAAAGATTGAAGAGAGTCTGGACACTTTGAGTGGTGATACTTTATTCTCGATCATTTATCTGATGAGTGGTTACCATCAAATTGAAGTCGACGAAATGGATAGGTCAAATACTGCTTTCATAACGAAACATGGACTATTTGAGTACATCAGATAGTGGCCTCTAAATGCTTTGCAGAACACATGCAGCCTCTACGTCAGGGTTTCACAATTATTGTTTGACGTCCTATTAACAGCTAAAGTCATTTAAGGACGGCCTCACGTGCGTGCGACATGCATGCGGGTGGTGGGTGCGTATGTGTGTTTTGGGAGGCTGCGGTATGTTCGTGTTAAGTCTCCTTGTCACATACTGCCGAAGACACCCAGCAGGACACCCCACTCGGTCACATTATACTGACAACGGGCGAACCAGCTGTCCAACTCCAAATCTGCTGAGCGCTAAGCAGGAGTAGCAACTACCATTTTTAAAGACTCTGGTATGTCTCGGCTAGGGGACAGAACCCAAAGCCTTCCTCACAGGGACGAACGCTCAACTAAAGGCCAAAGTAAGGCATTGTCAAGGGAGACATTAGGAAGAAGAAAGTTGTTCAGAAAGAAGAGAAAAGATAAGATCCCAAGTTCAGTCGCCTTCTACGATCATGCAATGGGGACAGCAGGTACAATTCTTACGCCCTACCTAGCACGGCCTCAAAGAAAAGACATGCCGCCTTGTTATGGAGCAAGTACTGTTCCTGGGACATGTTATTGATGGGAATGGAATTTCGACTAATACAAGCAGATTGAAGATGCCATTAAGTGGCCGGTACCAGGTAGTTATGAGGAACCTCAGTCTTTTTCTTGTCTTACCAACTATTACAGACGGTTTGTTCAGGGATATGTTGAAATTGCCCTGCCATTACACGACATGACACGGAAGGGTGTTATGTTTGATTGAAGAGATCGTTAAGCGGAGGCGTTTAAGGCCCTGAAGAAGGTAATCACCGCCTCTCTAGTTTTGGTATACCCACTTGACAACTGCAAATTCGTTCTGGACACTGACGCATCAAACCGGAGTATAGGCGCTGTCCTCTTGCAAATCCAGAACGGAAAAGAAAAGGTTGTGGCCTATGCAAGTAGAAGACTGACACTTATCCAAAACAAATATTGCATGACACAACGAGAACTTCTTGCAATTGTGGTCTTCGGTGCACTTTCAGGCACTACCTTTTTGGTCGTAGATTCTCGTTGCGCACCGATTATAGCAGTCTTGGCTCTTTAAATTCAAATCGCCGTAAGGACAGCTAGCAAGATGGCTTGAGGAGATCAGCCAATACTCCATTGACACTGATCACCGTCGCGGAATCCTTTGGAGGAGACTCAAAGCAGTCGTCCTGCCTTACGAAAATATCTGCTTACTCTGCTACCAGTGGGAGGATGCTGAGCTGGAGTCACTGCGACTCCTGGCTCCCTTCCAGCTGAGAAAAGAGATCATACAGATGAGTCACGGGGCAATTGTTTTCAGGTCACCATGGGAAAAGAAAACCCTTGAATGAGTCAAGAAAAACGTTTATTGGCAAAACATGTCCACAGATGTGACAATATTTGTCCGGAAATGCCATGTGTGTGCAGCAGAGGAAAATATATCGTTGGCCCCGTTTCCAACTAGTGATAGTGAGAATAATATATACTCGTAATTATAGACCAGTTTACTCAGTGTGTTGAGGCGTATCAAATCAGGCAACAGGACAGTGAGACCACGACACAGAAATTAGTGATGGAGTTCATTTCTAGATATGGTTCACCTCTGGAGATCTACACTGACCAAGGAAGGAACTTCCAAAGCTCCCTGATCAAGGAAATATGCTGGCTTCTTGGGGCAGCACAGACTAGAACAACCCCTTACCACCGCTCTTCGAACGGCTAGGTGGAGCGATTCAATCGCACTGTGCATCAGATGATCAGATGTTATCTAAACAATGGGCAGGCACATTGGGACGAAAACATACCGCGCCTCTTATCGGCGTATAGAAGTACACCACATCCCGCAACGGGGTTTACACCCAACCGCCTGATGCTTGGCAGACAAGTACATGCCCCTTTCCGACCTGATTTACAAAGACTTGAATACCCTTCGGGATGCCGAGGACCCCCCCCCCCCCCCCCCCCCCCCCCCCCCCCCATCTACAATGATAGGTTGTTATAGGTAATACATCTTACTGAGCAGGAAGGAAGGGCAACTTTGAAGGCTTCCAAGGTTCATCTGAAAAGATTATACGACATACACACTCGAGAGAGGGAGTACGAAGTTGAGGACTTGGTATATGAAAAGAACCAGTCAAGAAAAGTTGGACAATCTCCAAAGCTTTAGTCTGTTAGGACAGATCCTTTTGTGATCACAAAGAAATACGACCACCCGGTTTTGTATGAGGCCAGTGACCGCAAGAAAGTGTCAGTTCTTCACCATGACCGTTTGAAACTTAACGTATCTGATGTCGTATAAGCCTCGGTTAAAAAGTTGAAACATTCTCTTGATAATTCTGTTCCTCTTATAATTGTTGAGGACGACCATTGTCCCTCTGATCCAAATGACATCCCTGCCTGTTGGGACACCTCTACAGCAGCCCGGTCCGGATGGACAAGCAAAAACCTCTCGGTTTGCACGAAAGTATAAGGCGCCTATCGACTTGACTTTTAGCTGGAGTTAAGGAAACCTGGAAGGGGTGGTGGGCCGCGATTCCGGATCTTGTGACCGGTTCCCGCTTTGTGTTATAGACTGCTTAGCACGTTTCCCGTTGTTCGTTGAGTTTTACTGCCGTTAAAAGTTGTACTTAAAACTCTGACGATCTTACTTGTTATTTAAGAAGAGCTTAAAAGGTTTTATTAATGTAATTCAAAAAAATATTTTTATGTTATTTATAGTATTCCTAGCATAGGTAATGAATATACAATCAATAAATTTAAAGAATAAATATTGTTCTTATTGCAACAGATCAAATAGAATACATTATAAATTGAATAATTTATAAAATTACTAGCACATGTAATTATAATTTTCTTCGGTGTTCTTTGATATTGCTTATAGCTATCATTGTTTTCAAACCGCAAAGAATGCCTACAGACCAGTACGGACAACGAGAGACCACGCCTACTATTCCAAGATGACACAGATGTGACGTTTTGGAGGTTACCAGGAAAAAGTTTGCCACCGACGCATAGATAACGACGGAGTTCGCTTGTTTCCAACATTACAAGACTGATCTGCACGACGGATAAGACTCGCGCTGTCCTGATATTACCAAATAGTGTCTCGAAACACTAAGAAATACATATTACAGAATAAATACGACTAAATAAAATAGAATTAACAAAATGAAGTTTAATTATCCTGATAATGATATATTCACTTCCATCGGCTACTGCCTTTTGTTGCGTCAATAATGTCCATGACTCGTCTCTTGACATCAACACAACATGGGACTGAAGTGAAAAGTCGCGTGTCAGGGGTACAACGGTATGGTAACGAGGGAAACAAAACTATTCTACTGATAGGTCATCACGGGCGGGTACACACCTAATTGTCTTATATAATTGAGGCAATATCAATATTGCTCGAAATATGAGATATTGTTTATTTTGTAAGTCAACGACTGAGGTAGAAAATGAATACCATTTTATCTTGATATGTACAACAACTTAAGAAGTCGCCTACTATTAAAGTACTATTACATTTTTTGATATAATGTAATATATATCAAAAGTTGAGATGCACTATCTATAGTTAACATAATTGATGGCGATAATTATCTTCTGTACATTACCGATAACATGTGTCTTTAAACATTTACAGCCTTCTTTTCGTAAAGTCTTACCTATTTACCTTTGACCTGGAAGTGACTTATAAATCTACCATTAGTTAATATTCACTCTATCACACACCTATCTAGATAATTTAACGAGACATGCTAAACCTCACAGGACACTCACATTACAATATCTGGACTGAGCCATGGATTCGCCGGTTCATTTGCATGAACGCACTCGTCCTATAAAAGTCAAATTTTGCATATTGATAGTAATCCATGTATATGTATGAGAAAACAATATTTGAAAAAAAATACACTAATTTAACGAATTGCGCGGCGGCGTGCAAATATAGCGCAGGTCATTAGCATGTGTACTGGACCGTAAATTACCAATGCATTTACATAATGAATTATCATCAACTCACCACGTCAATGTCAAATTTTGTATTCATTTTCACAGGACACAATTGTATAATATGCACTCGTCTAATCAAAGTCAAATTTTGATTGTCAATAGGTTGTATGTTCATCTGTATGATATAAGAAAATTAAAAAGTATCATTAAACGAATTGCGTGGCGTTCAAAAAACAACCTCAGGACATTCATACCTCACAGGTCACTCATAGCTCACAGGTCACTCATAGCTCACAGATCACTCATACCTCACAGGTCACTCATAGCTCACAGGTCACTCACATCACTCAT
>NW_022982735.1:44366-103307 GCF_902652985.1 Pecten maximus | reverse complement strand
TGGACTAGCTGGTGTTTGGACCACGTTATTATTGGTGACTAACTGGTGTGGACACTCTGGGTTATTGGTGACTGGATAGGGGGGGGGGGGGGCTGGTGTTTGGACCATGAAATTATTTGTGACTAGCTGGTGTGGACGTTGGATTGTTAGTGACTAGCTGGTGTTTGGACATTGGATTGGAAGTGACTAGATGAAGGGACAACTAGGTTATTGGTGAAGGGATTGTTGACCTGGTTGACCTACCATGATGGTTTTACTGTTGCCTCCCAGGGCATTCTGTAATAGTTTGGTCAGCACCGAGTCACGGTACGGCACTAAAAGGAAGGAACGTATAACACTTTAATTACTTGTCCAGGAATGTCTTCTTTCTGTTCATCTCATTCACAATCTGTTAACCTCCACTAGTTTAAATTTTCTGTTGATCCTATCAACCTTCTATCTATCTCCATTATTCTTCTGATCATCTCAATTAACTTATAACTTTCGTTGTCCTCTGAGCTGTATATAAGATGTTTTATCCTGAATGCTAATGTTTTACCACCGCCTTAAAATTGTGGCTTTTAAAGTCACAGCGGTTCACAGACCGTAAGATCTACAGTGAGCCATACAACTGACCAACCTTGCTTACATAATCTAGAAGTAAGTAATTATTTCTCACATATCATGTTAATTGTAAGGATAACAGTAGACCATGTGCAAAAAATCTTCTGTTGTTCTCACGCAAATAATTGAAGCCAAAATTATTTATTTATTGAGCTGGAAAATGGTGCTTTAAGAATATTCCACATTTCAATACCAAAGAGGTTATAATTTGGTGTCTTTCATGTCAGGCACCAAATAAACCAAAATATAAACATTACCAAAATATCCCAAGTTATGGTAGTAGAATTTAGTATGTCTCAGAGCAAGTAAAACAATATACCAAAATCATTATAAAATTTGCTTTTCATAACTGTTGTCAGTTCAAACGAACTTTGAGTTTAAGGTTGTTCATTGCTGCAAAGGTATTTAACATCAACATTTATATAACCTGAAACAGCACATTCTGTACCTACCGACAGTTTTCTTCTTCCCAGTTGATAGATCAGCCAGAGCCTTGATAACGTTACCAAGGGAACTGAGAGACTGGTTAATGGCCGAGCCTTCCTTAAGTCTGTCGCCTGTAGCCCCAGTCGAGTCAGCCCTCTCACTAAAAACACCAAACAAGATATGTCAAAAAAGGTGCATTACACAAAATTTAAACATTGTGTGAATTTGTCTTTAATAAAAAAAAATACAGCATCTACCTTAATTTATATACCAGTATCTTGTTTTACAATACTGTTACAACTTCAAACCAAAGAAATCATGACAACTATTCAATAAACATCAGATCAATAATATGTCATATTTTGAGGCATAATGTCGACATTTTGTAAAATCTACATAAGGGAACTATCTTCACATCAACAGAGAAACAGATAGTGGGATCATGGATTCTGATGTTAAATTGATAACGCCAAGCAATTTGTTTTCTTAAACCTGGGGAGAACACAAGAGTTATCACCCTGTAAAATCAACAAGGTAAAAAAGAAGGAAAACAAGAGTTATCTCCCTGTCAGATCAACAAGGTTTACAGAAGAAATCAATAGTTACCTCCCTGTCAGATCAACAGTGTTTACAGATGAAAACAAGAGTTACCTTCCTGTCAGATCAACAGTGTTTACAGATGAAAACAAGAGTTACCTCCTTGTCAGATCAACAGTGTTTACAGATGAAAACAATAGTTACCTCCCTGTCAGATCAACAGTGTTTACAGAAGAAAACAATAGTTACCTCCTTGTCAGATCAACAGTGTTTACAGAAGAAATCAATAGTTACCTCCCTGTCAGATCAACAGTGTTTACAGAAGAAAACAAGAGTTACCTCCCTGCCAGATCTACAAGATTGACTACAGCGGTCCTTGTCATGCTCTGTCCAGTCTCATTGGGGGTCTTCTGAGTGAAAGTGATGGCCACAATGGTATGGGCTCGACTAAAACAAAATTGTTTTAAATCAAATTGACATTGTCAAAACTTATATAAAAGTAGTTAAAACACATTTAAACTATGTTTCAGATTTTCTGTATTTCTGAATTTTTACCATGAATGGAAAATAAAATAATTGAAAATTGGAAAAAAATATTGCCATGGCTACCTGCTGGTGGCATTCATGTTGGTGGAAGCCACAGTCCTGTTACGAGTGCCTTCATTTATCTTGTTGTCTATCTCTTTGTAACTGTTTACTGGGCAAGATGTCAGCTGTTCAACTGAAATTATATAGGAAACATTTAGTATAACTGTATCAGCTTCTCCAGTATTTACTGAAATTTGAAATAAAAAGTTTACATGGACACAGAATTCAGGCAAATAATTGACTTCTATCCAATGATTTGTTCTAGGACATAAATATATTAAGGCCCAGAGCCAAGAGATACTGGCACTTGACATCCAGTCTGAAGAGCTCTGTATTATAGTCTGACCTTGTCTGCAGATCGAGCTCTGTATTATAGTTTGACCTTGTCTGAAGAGCTCTGTATTATAGTCTGACCTCTGTATTATAGTCTGACCTCTGTATTATAGTCTGACCTTGTCTGAAGAGCTCTGTATTATAGTCTGACCTTGTCTGAAGAGCTCTGTATTATAGTCTGACCTTGTCTGGAGAGCTCTGTATTATAGTCTGACCTTGTCTGAAGAGCTCTGTATTATAGTCTGACCTTGTCTGAAGAGCTCTGTATTATAGTCTGACCTTGTCTGAAGAACTCTGTATTATAGTCTGACCTCTGTATTATAGTCTGACCTCTGTATTATAGTCTGACCTCTGTATTATAGTCTGACCTCTGTATTATAGTCTGACCTCTGTATCATAGTCTGACCTTGTCTGAAGAACTCTGTATTATAGTCTGACCTCTGTGTTATAGTCTGATCTTGTCTGAAGAACTCTGTATTATAGTCTGACCTCTGTATTATAGTCTGACCTCTGTATTATAGTCTGACCTTGTCTGAAGAGCTCTGTATTATAGTCTGACCTTGTCTGAAGAGCTCTGTATTATAGTCTGACCTTGTCTGGAGAGCTCTGTATTATAGTCTGACCTCTGTATTATAGTCTGACCTCTGTATTATAGTCTGACCTTGTCTGGAGAGCTCTGTATTATAGTCTGACCTCTGTGTTATAGTCTGACCTTGTCTGGAGAGCTCTGTATTATAGTCTGACCTTGTCTAAAGAGCTCTGTATTATAGTCTGACCTCTGTATTATAGTCTGACCTCTGTATTATAGTCTGATCTCTGTGTTATAGTCTGACCTTGTCTGGAGAGCTCTGTATTATAGTCTGACCTTGTCTAAAGAGCTCTGTATTATAGTCTGACCTCTGTATTATAGTCTGACCTTGTCTGGAGAGCTCTGTATTATAGTCTGACCTTGTCTGAAGAGCTCTGTATTATAGTCTGACCTTGTCTGGAGAGCTCTGTATTATAGTCTGACCTTGTCTGGAGAGCTCTGTATTATAGTCTGACCTTGTCTGAAGAGCTCTGTATTATAGTCTGACCTTGTCTGAAGAGCTCTGTATTATAGTCTGACCTTGTCTGAAGAGCTCTGTATTATAGTCTGACCTTGTCTGAAGAGCTCTGTATTATAGTCTGACTTTGTCTGAAGAGCTCTGTATTGTAGTCTGACCTTGTCTGGAGAGTTCTGTATTATAGTCTGACCTTGTCTGAGAGCTCTGTATTATAGTCTGACCTTGTCTGAGAGCTCTGTATTATAGTCTGACCTTGTCTGAAGAGCTCTGTATTATAGTCTGACCTTGTCTGAAGAGCTCTGTATTATAGTCTGACTTTGTCTGAAGAGCTCTGTATTGTAGTCTGACCTTGTCTGGAGAGTTCTGTATTATAGTCTGACCTTGTCTGAGAGCTCTGTATTATAGTCTGACCTAGTCTGAAGAGCTCTGTATTATAGTCTGACCTCTGTATTATAGTCTGACCTTGTCTGAAGAGCTCTGTATTATAGTCTGACCTCTGTATTATAGTCTGACCTTGTCTGAAGAGTTCTGTATTATAGTCTGACCTCTGTATTATAGTCTGACCTTGTCTGAAGAGCTCTGTATTATAGTCTGACCTTGTCTGAGAGCTCTGTATTATAGTCTGATCTTGTCTGAAGAGCTCTGTATTATAGTCTGACCTTGTCTGAGAGAACTGTATTATAGTCTGACCTTGTCTGAAGAGTTCTGTATTATAGTCTGACCTCTGTATTATAGTCTGACCTTGTCTGAAGAGCTCTGTATTATAGTCTGACCTTGTCTGGAGAGCTCTGTATTATAGTCTGACCTCTGTATTATAGTCTGACCTTGTCTGAAGAGCTCTGTATTATAGTCTGACCTTGTCTGAAGAGCTCTGTATTATAGTCTGACCTTGTCTGAAGAGCTCTGTATTATAGTCTGACCTTGTCTGAAGAGCTCTGTATTATAGTCTGACCTCTGTATTATAGTCTGACCTTGTCTGACGAACTCTGTATTATAGTCTGACCTTGTCTGGAGAGCTCTGTATTATAGTCTGACCTCTGTGTTATAGTCTGACCTTGTCTGAAGAGCTCTGTGTTATAGTCTGACCTCTGTATTATAGTCTGACCTCTGTATTATAGTCTGACCTCTGTATTATAGTCTGACCTTGTCTGGAGAGCTCTGTATTATAGTCTTATCTAGTCTGAACAATTAAGAGGCAGGGTCTGCGTGCACAAGCAGCATAATTTACATGCTCCTAAATATAGGAAAATCAAACTTAGTGAACATCTTGATGTATCTGGAAAAGAGATCTTTCTTTAAAATATTTTCTTTTACAGAATTTTCAAAGAAACTGTTTTCAAAAGAAAAGAAAAACAGGTATTTCATCAAATTATAAGATCTTAATTAAAGCTAAATAGGCTTATTTATGATTTATCTCCCTTGTTGTGACATCAACAAATCTATAATGTACTTGTTGTACTCATGTACTTATTTGTTTTTGTTTAACGTCCTATTAACAGCCGCAGGGTCATTTAAGGATTTGCCAGGTTTTGGAGGTGGAGGAATGCCAGAGTACCCGGAGAAAAACCACCGACCTACGGTCAGTACCTGGCAACTGCCCCACTTGTGTTTCGAACTCGCAACCCAGAGGTAGAGGGCTAGTGATAAAGTGTCGGGACACCTTAACCACTCAGCCACCGCAGCCCCTTCATTATGTACTATTGGCTTTGTTAATATGTGATGTCACAGTTGAGCATCTAAAGATAAACTGAAAGCCTTGATTCATCTTGAAGACTTTGTCCTTTATCAATCTTTTTCTATCTCTCTCTATATATATATGTAGTCTTAAAATGTGGTTGTTATGATATTGTGTGTTGCATTAATTACCCATAGTTCTGATTTTATAGATCATGGTGATATTTTGTGTAACATGTAGATCTGACGATAAAATATAATGTCTCCAACACCAAATATAGTTTATACAGTACTGTATTTTTCTACACGTAAGTCCCTTTTCACAAATAAACCCTTGTTTACAAACAATTATCATCAATTTTCAAACATTAAGTTATAAGTTATAAGCCCTCTCCAAACTTAATACAAACTTTTAAACTTTTAAACTAGGGGAGGGGGTGTATATGAGGATAGATATATTAACTGTACATTGATAAAGTCTGCACCAGCTACTTACCATAGAAACCCTTTTTAGGGTCCTGTCGTACCTTCAGCCCTCCTTTCTGGCTAATCGTTTTAGGGTTGAGCAAGTCACGTACTTGTTCATTATAGATCTCCAACATGCCCAAGGTAACCTTTGTAGAAAAGATGTTCTCTATTTAAACACAATTGTAAAATCTTATGTTCTCTATTAAACACAAATGTATCACTTTATGTAAGAGTTCCAAAGTTTTATAGTATGAAATTACAGAAACATTCATCATTTAATTAAATTCAGCATAATTAATGCATCTTTTTGTGTGACCTTCTTGTGCATGTCACAATTTGTACTGATACTCTTGATCTGCACAGGTTGAATTCACCATAAGAACTGATGTATTGATGCACATTAGCAATTAAAGGCAAAAGTTTTAGTCTGGCCTATATAACATGGATATTATGAAGCTGAAAAAAAAACATGTATTCTTACCTATTTCTATCTCAAACCATTTTTCTATTTGCTTACTTACCAGTATACACTGTACAAGTGTTAATCGCAGTTCAGTAATTTTTTGTATAGTTATAACAAGAGGCCCAAAGGGCCTGTATTTCTCACTTGGCCATTCCAGCCATTTAAAAGTTATACATGTATTCATACAAATGCTTTATTAGTTTTGGATCTGGCTCTCAGTACGAATGCAATGCAATAATTTCCTTTAAATTACATTTATCTTTCTTTTTAGGGATCTCAAAGAAGATTAATAGCATATTAAGCTGAAATGCTCTAATTCAAAACATTAATAACTTATTTTGAAATCCTAAATTGGGTCCCACCTCCTAGCCTCAGGGATGATTTTTGTGTGAAACTATATATCTAGTTCATGTCAAAGCCCAAGGATGCTGTAGACCAAATATGATCAAAGTATCCCTTTAAACATTCTGGAGAAACATATCAAAGAAACCACCCACCAACTCCAGCCCGGGAGCCAGATTAAATCCCTCACCTGTAATGAGGCCAAATTTGAGCAAAATCCATCAGGCTGAGGGGTACTTCTGGTTTGCTTCTTAACATCCCCTAATGGGCTCCGTCAAACACATGGGGAACCAAACCCACCTTTTATACAAAATTACTTCTCCTTCACCCAGGGAAGAAGGATTTTAAAGAATTTGTTATACTCACTGCCTTACTTCCATTATGAAATATTAATTGAACCCTGCCCCTCTGAGGGCCCTGGAGGTTCAGACCCATTGTTCATACAAAGTTGGTTTCCATTCACCCAAACATGCCTCTGATCAGTTTTACTAATACTTCTTAATACTTAGCCCTTATAATGACAACATGGTACACTTCTCTCTGTAAGTCCTATAATGACAACATGGTACTTCTCTCTTTAAGTCCTATAATAACGACATAGCTTGTTCACTTAACTCTTTACGCCCTAATGACGACATACAATGTATGTTCACTTAACTCTCTAAGCCCTAATAATGACGACATACAATGTATGTTCACTTAACTCTCTAAGCCCTAATGACGACATACAATGTATGTTCACTTAACTCTTTACGCCCTAATGACGACATACAATGTATGTTCACTTAACTCTCTAAGCCCTAATGATGACATATGTTCACTTAACTCTTTACGCCCTAATGACGACATACAATGTATGTTCACTTAACTCTTTACGCCCTAATGACGACATACAATGTATGTTCACTTAACTCTTTACGCCCTAATGACGACATACAATGTATGTTCACTTAACTCTGTACGCCCTAATGACGACATATGTTCACTTAACTCTGTAATCCCTAATGACGACATAATTATTCACTTATCTCTTCACGCCCTGATGACCACATATGTTCACTTAACTCTCTACATATGCAACTCAGGTAGAAAACATTCTCCATTAATTAACCTTCCTTGGGATGGTCTGATGCTAGGAAGTTAATTTTTCAATACAAAAATGTATAATTACCCTGTATATATATAGTAGAGAAACATCTTAACTTTGTCTTCCTTTGTCAAAACATAACAACTACCGCTATCACTGGACTCAGGCAGTTTACCTGCAGGAAAGTGATATGTCGTCATTGGTGAGAAGGGGGAATCATGTGTAGTTTCAGGAGGTACAGAGTTAATACACAGCAATCTTCAAAATGTAATATTAAACTGGTGAAAGTAGAATCGCCCCTTCACCAGTGAATGGTAAAGATGTAATTAAATTCAGTGTTGTGATGTACCGTAAAGGTAACAGGCACAGAGTTGATAATCAATAAATCACGATCTACCCTGCTGTTAAAAATACTGTCAGACCATCGCTAAGGTAAACAAAATTAAATGAAATCTGGATCGCTAAACAAACAGAAGATTGGTATAACAATGATATAGAGGTGATCTATATACTCTGGTGTCACAGGGGGTCTATGATAATTATAGACATATCGCAAATTGTAAAGACATCAGAGATGTACAGCTATCAACTATAACAAGAGTACCGCAGGCCGGAACAATTGGCGCCCATCAATGGGCTGTATCTCCATTTGCCCACTTTTTAAAATCACAATATGGGGAAAATGTTGTGATAGGGATTATAGTCTATTTCAGAGTAGTTCACCTTGTTTTTACCTGTGATTTACCTGTGATTTTCACCTGTGTTACCTGTGCTACATGGCTCATACCTATAAGGAACTATTATTATTTCTTTATTTCCTCCAAGATTTGAAGAGTATACAGAAATGATTTACAAATTAGAACAAAATTCATTCACGCTCATTATCACCTCTCGCATAAGGATTCACGCGTTACACAATAAACTACAGATATAATAATGATAACATGATGTTAGTAAAGGAAATTTCTTCGCATGTTTCTTAAGTTAATTAAGACACATTAGATTCTTAATTAGCACATATATACGTACTTCATTTTTAAAATGAATAGCAGTCATTTCATTCTGTGGTCTAACGTGAGATAATATAATTTAAGTGCCTACATGTGTTATGTAGGCTTGCAAATGCATTTTATATACATGTATGAATATCTATAAAACAACATTAATAATAATTACAAGTTCTCTTTTTCATATGAAATAATTACAAAATACCACTGCATTGAAGAATCTTGAATACAATAACGATTGAATTAACTCTGAAGTCCTCGAGTTCGTATGAGGATAAGTCATAATTGACGATACTCCCAAGAAGAACATGGAGAAGATGGTAATTTGACAACGTGTTAAGGTAACATACAAAATCGACATCTTTTATAGTACAGAGAACACACCACAGTTGGTCACGCAAAGACTCTGTATGAGAGCATTCAAGCACGCTATGTAAGATTACATCATTGTAAATTAAACCACAATATTGACACAAAAATACATTTTCGTCATCTCGCATTTCAACACAAAGTTTAACAATTTGTTTAAAACATGAACTGTATTGGGGGAAATGTAGAGCTAATTTCCATATTGAATATGGTTGTATTTTATTATGCAAGAGACCGAAACGAGAAAATTCTTTATCAGTTTTCATTATTTCACATAGATTAAACTCCTCACAATTTCTTATATGGTCATTCACTAATCGTTTCCATTGGCATCTGTTTGGGAACAAGCCACTCTTCAAGAATTCACCAAGAACATAATTCAAATTATATTTTAATTGTCAAAATATTGACAATGTCGGGAATAAAACCTCTGGAGAAAGTACACAGTCTGTAATCAAATATGCGCTTTATAAAAATTTCGCGCGTCAAAACTCCAACATCCATGGAACATATTCTACCAAGGAATAGTAATTTGTTCACACTGATATATACTTCTATTGAAAACCAACTGATCAATGACGTACACATGTCTGTTCTTGTTCTTACATTAAAACCCTGAATTGATTTTACAATGAAGTTCTGTGCTTTTTCAAGCATGTACATTTCATTTTTCTTTAACTGCCACAATTCGCAACCATAGAGTGCGGAAGGATATACTTTACATTTAATAATTTTAGCAATGGTTAAAGGATTGAGGGCACATTGGTGTGCTCCAGAACGAATTAAGGACATTACACCACATTTTAATTTGGAGCAGGCATGTTCTGTACGTTCGACATTGTTGTTTCTATTGTTTAATAAAACACAACATACTCAAATGTTACCAATAAGTGGATTATACTTTTATTGTCCAATAGATTTGGCCCTGTTGCAGGATAAGGAACTATAAGATATAAGTAGCTACATGTATAATTTCATGGAGTACTTTATATAGGAAAAAATACACATTGATTACAGTATTATTATTTTGTTGTTATTTATGATGCGCAATGTACCTGTTTATAAGTATTTATATTTAAATATACAGTACTTTATATGAAAAAAAAATTTTTTTTAAAAGCTATATATATATATTAATGTTTAATATTAAAAGTAATAAGATGTATTTTCATTTGATGTTGTACAATTCAAAATATATGTCAGCATTTAAATTTCGTTTACCTATCTACTATCTATGTTTATGTAAAGAGAATTCCGGTCGTTATCCAAGCTGATGTTAATTAATTACTATGGGGGGAGGGTGGAGGATTATAGGTGACCATTGGTCAATTATGATCCAAGCTGCTGCTGATGATTAGAGGTCTCTATTATGTTGTTGACCATTGGTCAATTATGATCCAAGCTGCTGCTGATGATTAAGTGGAGGACGTCTGGTTTAATGCGCTAGAGGAGCTGGAGGATGCTGACCTACCCGTGGACACCCTACCCTTCACCGACTATGTTGTATCCCAGTGGATGGAAGGAGACCGACAGACCTGGAACCACTACGCAACAGAAGGACACCGGACCACCAACAACCTGGAAGCTTGGCACGGGAAGCTGAAGAAGAAAGTCCGTCATTCCCACCCTAACATATACACAATCATCAGAGTGTTCCAGGAGATTCAGGCGAGCAACGAGATCGACAGGATACAGAAGGACGCAGGAGGACCAACCAGACCAAGATGCAAGAAGTACAGAAACATAGACCGCCGACTGACGCAACTGAAGGAACGCCTGGAGAACAACACATTGAGCCTGATGGAGTATGCTGATGCATCTTCACACCTTCTGCACCTGGAGCAGATTTTGACTATGTACTTGATATACATGCATGTACAGATACATGCATATAAAGATAGAGAGATATATCTTTTTTCTGAAATGTTACGTAAATTGTATTATATTATGCAAGTGTAATATGAAAAAATGCAATATGTTACTGCTAATGTATTACTAGTGCTTAATGTATAATGTGCTATATATGTTTGTAAATATGTTATGTATCTAATATTATATATATGTGTGAATATGATGTTCTTTTTTAACTGAAGAATGTAATATAAAATGTATGAAAAATGTTTTTAGTATATATATTATAATGTATTACCACTGTGCTTATGTATAATGTTTGTGGATATGTTAACTATCTAATGTGTGTTCTTTCTTATATATATATATTTATATTTCCACTCAATTCAGACTCAATGAACCTACCACAGTTAACTCGAGTCATTTTTCAATGAACTATATCAAGTCCGGCGTAGGAATACATTTGTTGAGCTTAGACTATAACTTAGTGTTATTTTCCCCACTTCTCAGGTACATAAATATACCTCTCTTTTTGCCAACTTTTTAGCACAGGTAAATCATACAGGTAAACACAGGTAAAATTATTATAGAACTGACTATAATTGGTTTTCCATTGTTCTCCTATGTATACACTTTTCTTTGTTCTAAAAAAAGTGGGCAAATGGAGAACACACCCATCAATGCATGTCATACATATTTTTGCAGACTATCTTGTATTAAAATATAGTTTGAATAACCTTAACAGTGGCTAGATGGCATATACAAAGTCAATATTTAATTCTTTTTGGGACAACATACCAACATGTCCTGATTACTATAAGCCTAAAAAGTTTCAAAAGGATCGGTTAACAAGTGTAGGAGGAGATTGCTTGACAAACAGAAGTTTACGCCATACCATAATACTCCAGTCAAATGTGAAGGGCATATAAAAAACTGATGATAATTTACTGTTTAATCTTTTTAACCTTGAAATGATCCCAAATCATTTGAAAGATTAACAACTCAGTGTTACCGTATGTTGTTTATATACAGTCTAGATATTGATGTTAGATTTAGGACCATGTATACCTTGTCTGACATTCACCAGACATTCATCAACATATGTGGCCATTTAAATATTGTCACAAAGCCTCAGAGGAACAATAGCCATCCAGAACTCCCAACCCATGTTTATTGTCATACCAAGGAAGTTTTATACATATATATATTGTCGCTAAAGACATTGTTCCTTCCCTTATCTGGTAACCCTTAATTTACATGTATAAGGCAAATTGCTTTTAAATATTTTTCTGAATGTTGTCGTCACACAATCACTGCATTGTAGGTAAAGTCATTTATAGGAACAAACTGAATGGTTCCCCATTTTGGGTAGCTTTGTTAATTGCCTCTTTTTAAATGGAAAATGTCAACTGAAAACTGTAATCCAGAAAGAAAATAAACTTTGATGAAACATCTTGGCTAAATTTTATATAAACGTATTTTGAATTGTCTAGACAATATATACCATATGTATGCAGGTATTTTACACAATCACTTAATTTCAAGTTGAGGTTCAAAACTCTAATCATCTATGTTTTAGACCAATGAAGCTTTTAAGGCTGCCACAATTTCCTCGAATGTATCAGTTTTCATCTTTTATCATAATTCTGCCTGATGATATAATAACCCTATATTTTTTTCTCCCTTTTCAATTCTCTTTTTCATCTTTCTCTCTCCCTAAATATAAAATCCTTTGCTTTTCCCTGTTTCTGTTTCTGACCCTCCCTATGTATTGAATCCTTTGCTTTGTTTTTCCCGTCCACTTTTTTCCTTTGCTTGTCTTTCCCTCCAAATTTCTTGCTATGCTTGTTTCTCCCTTCCATTTTCTATTTTGTTTCCCACAAAAAATTCTTCCTTTGCTTGTTTCTTCTTCCAACTTTCTTCTTATATATGTTTCTCTTAGCCACTTGTTCATTAACTTGTTTTCCTTTGAAATTTTCTTCCTTAACTTGTTTTTTCTCTCTTTGCTTGTTTCCCCCTCCCACATTCTTCCTTTGCTTGTTTTTCCCTTCCACTTTCTTCCGTATTAGTTATTTCTCACTCTCACGTTCTTCCTTTGCTTGTTTCTCCCTCCCACATTCTTTCTTTACTTGTTTCTCCCTCCCACATTCTTCCTTTGCTTGTTTCTCCCTCCCACGATCTCCCTTTGTTTGTTTCTCCCTCCCACATTCTTCCTTTGCTTGTTTCTCCCTCCCACATTCTTCCTTTGCTTGTTTTTCCCTCCCACATTCTCCCTTTGCTTGTTTCCCCCTCCCACATTTTTCCTTTGCTTGTTTCCCCATCCCACATTCTCCCTTTGCTTGTTTCCCCATCCCACATTTTCCCTTTGGTTGTTTCCCCATCCCACATTTTCCCTTTGTTTGTTTTTCCCTCCCACATTCTCCTTTGCTTGTTTCCCCCTCCCACATTCTCCCTTTGCTTGTTTCTCCCTCCCACATTTTCCCTTTGCTTGTTTTTCCCTCCACATTCTCCCTGTTTGTTTTTTCCCTCCCCACATTCTCCCTTTGTTTGTTTTTTCCCTCCCTACATTCTCCCTTTCCATGTTTCTCCCTCCCACATTCTCCCTTTGCTTGTTTTTCCCTTCCACTTTCTTCCTTATTAGTTATTTCTCACTCTCACGTTCTTCCTTTGCTTGTTTTTCCCTCCCACATTCTGACTTTGCTTGTTTTCCCCTCCCACATTCTCCCTTTCCATGTTTCTCCCTCCCACATTCTCCCTTTGCTTGTTTCTCCCTCCCACATTCTCCCTTTGTTTGTTTCTCCCTCCCCCCTTTGCTTGTTTCCCCCTCCCACATTCTTCCTTTGCTTGTTTCTCCCTCCCACATTCTCCCTTTGTTTGTTTCTCCCTCCCACATTCTCCCTTTGCTTGTTTCTCCCTCCCACCATTTTCCCTTTGCTTGTTTCCCCATCCCACATTTTCCTTTGTTTGTTTTTCCCTCCCACATTCTTCCTTTGCTTGTTTCCCCCCTCCCCACATTCTCCCTTTGCTTGTTTCTCCCTCCCACATTTTCCCTTTGCTTGTTTTTCCCTCCCACATTCTCCCTGTTTGTTTTTCCCTCCCACATTCTCCCTTTGTTTGTTTTTCCCTCCCACATTCTCCCTTTCCATGTTTCTCCCTCCCACATTCTCCCTTTGCTTGTTTTTCCCTTCCACTTTCTTCCTTATTAGTTATTTCTCACTCTCACGTTCTTCCTTTGCTTGTTTTTCCCTCCCACATTCTGACTTTGCTTGTTTTCCCCTCCCACATTCTCCCTTTCCATGTTTCTCCCTCGCACATTCTCCCTTTGCTTGTTTCTCCCTCCCACATTCTCCCTTTGTTTGTTTCTCCCTCCCCCCTTTGCTTGTTTCCCCTCCCACATTCTTCCTTTGCTTGTTTCTCCCTCCCACATTCTCCCTTTGTTTGTTTCTCCCTCCCACATTCTCCCTTTGCTTGTTTCTCCCTCCCACATTTTCCCTTTGCTTGTTTCCCCATCCCACATTTTCCCTTTGGTTGTTTCTCCCTCCCACATTCTTCCTTTGCTTGTTTCTCCCTCCCACATTCTCCCTTTGTTTGTTTCTCCCTCCCACGTTCTCCCTTTGTTTGTTTCCCCATCCCACATTTTCCCTTTGGTTGTTTCTCCCTCCCACGTTCTCCCTTTGCTTGTTTCTCCCTCCCACATTCTCCCTTTGCTTGTTTCTCCCTCCCACATTTTCCCTTTGCTTGTTTTTCCCTCCCACATTCTCCCTTTGTTTGTTTTTCCCTCCCACATTCTCCCTTTGCTTGTTTCTCCCTCCCACATTTTCCCTTTGCTTGTTTTTCCCTCCCAAATTCTCCCTTTGTTTGTTTTTCCCTCCCACATTCTCCCTTTGCTTGTTTCTCCCTCCCACATTTTCCCTTTGCTTGTTTCCCCCTCCCACATTCTTCCTTTGCTTGTTTCTCCCTCCCACATTCTCCCTTTGTTTGTTTCTTCCTCCCACATTCTCCCTTTGCTTGTTTCTCCCTCCCACATTTTCCCTTTGCTTGTTTCCCCATCCCACATTTTCCCTTTGGTTGTTTCTCCCTCCCACATTCTTCCTTTGCTTGTTTCTCCCTCCCACGTTCTCCCTTTGTTTGTTTCTCCCTCCCACGTTCTCCCTTTGTTTGTTTCCCCATCCCACATTTTCCCTTTGGTTGTTTCTCCCTCCCACATTTTCCCTTTGCTTGTTTCCCCATCCCACATTCTCCCTTTGGTTGTTTCTCCCTCCCACATTTTCCATTTGCTTGTTTTTCCCTCCCAAATTCTCCCTTTGTTTGTTTTTCCCTCCCACATTCTCCCTTTGCTTGTTTCTCCCTCCCACATTTTCCCTTTGCTTGTTTTTCCCTCCCAAATTCTCCTTTGCTTGTTTTTCCCTCCCACATTCTCCCTGTTTGTTTTTCCCTCCCACATTCTCCCTTTGTTTGTTTTTCCCTCCCACATTCTCTCTTTGCTTGTTTCTCCCTCCCACATTTTCCCTTTGCTTGTTTTTCCCTCCCAAATTCTCCCTTTGTTTGTTTTTCCCTCCCACATTCTCCCTTTGCTTGTTTCTCCCTCCCACATTTTCCCTTTGTTTGTTTTTCCCTCCCACATTCTTCCTTTGCTTGTTTCTCCCTCCCACATTTTCCCTTTGCTTGTTTTTCCCTCCCACATTCTCCCTGTTTGTTTTTCCCTCCCACATTCTCCCTTTGTTTGTTTTTCCCTCCCACATTCTCCCTTTCCATGTTTCTCCCTCCTACATTCTCCCTTTGCTTGTTTTTCCCTTCCACTTTCTTCCTTATTAGTTATTTCTCACTCTCACGTTCTTCCTTTGCTTGTTTTTCCCTCCCAAATTCTGACTTTGCTTGTTTTCCCCTCCCACATTCTCCCTTTCCATGTTTCTCCCTCCCACATTCTCCCTTTGCTTGTTTCTCCCTCCCACATTCTCCCTTTGTTTGTTTCTCCCTCCCCCTTTGCTTGTTTCCCCCTCCCACATTCTTCCTTTGCTTGTTTCTCCCTCCCACATTCTCCCTTTGTTTGTTTCTCCCTCCCACATTCTCCCTTTGCTTGTTTCTCCCTCCCACATTTTCCCTTTGCTTGTTTCCCCATCCCACATTTTCCCTTTGGTTGTTTCTCCCTCCCACATTCTTCCTTTGCTTGTTTCTCCCTCCCACGTTCTCCCTTTGTTTGTTTCTCCCTCCCACGTTCTCCCTTTGTTTGTTTCCCCATCCCACATTTTCCCTTTGGTTGTTTCTCCCTCCCACGTTCTCCCTTTGCTTGTTTCTCCCTCCCACATTCTCCCTTTGGTTGTTTCTCCCTCCCACATTCTTCCTTTGCTTGTTTCTCCCTCCCACATTCTCCCTTTGTTTGTTTCTCCCTCCCACGTTCTCCCTTTGTTTGTTTCCCCCTCCCACATTTTCCCTTTGCTTGTTTCCCCCTCTCACATTCTTCCTTTGCTTGTTTCTCCCTCCCACATTCTCCCTTTGTTTGTTTCTCCCTCCCACATTCTCCCTTTGTTTGTTTCTCCCTCCCACATTTTCCCTTTGCTTGTTTCTCCCTCCCACATTCTCCCTTTCCATGTTTCTCCCTCCCACATTCTTCCTTTGCTTGTTTTTCCCTTCCACTTTCTTCCTTATTAGTTATTTCTCACTCTCACGTTCTTCCTTTGCTTGTTTTTCCCTCCCAAATTCTCCCTTTGCTTGTTTCCCCCTCCCACATTCTCCCTTTGCTTGTTTCCCCATCCCACATTCTTCCTTTGCTTGTTTCTCCCTCCCACATTCTCCCTTTGCTTGTTTCTCCCTCCCACATTCTCCCTTTGCTTGTTTTTCCCTTCCACTTTCTTCCTTATTGGTTATTTCTCAATCTCACTTTCTTCCCTTGCTTCTGTTTTTCCCTCAAACTCTCTTCCTATCATTTTCCTTCTGCTTTTCTTTCCAACTCCCTTTCTTTCTTTTTCTTACAATCACTTTTTCCTTTCTTACTTTTTGCCCTGTTTCTCTCTTCTAATTTCTCTGCATTTCACCACTTTCTCTCCTTACACCACAGGCATTTGCCTTGTCTGTCAATACATTCAGGATTATGTATATCGTGTGTATAGACAGACAAGGTAAGTACCTGTTCCACTAATTTCTCACACTTTCTTGTGTAAATTCCCTCCCTCAGATCCACTTCCCTGCTATATTAACTGCTAGGTACTAAACACTAAAGACAATATGATATTCTGACCTGAGATATAAATAATTTGTGTACAGAATACAGATATAGATTATTCCTCAGGGATTTGTTTTGTGTGGCTGTCTGACAGCCAATCCAGGTACATAGTATCGTATATAGATCAGACAAACTGTTAAGATGACACACTGGATGTACACAGTAATGTCGGAATGTTTGTTGTTTAAGTAGCTATGATACCAGTCTCATATAATAGCCCCTCACTACAGCATAACGTGCAGCTTTCGTCTGTGAAGTATTTGTTTTGCGTAATATGATATAATCTAAGGTCATATAATGATACTTAAATGTGTTTTGTAAGATTTATAGCACAGCTCCATAAAATCATCCATTCAGATAATCAATAGCATATATTTATGATCATGAAATATCTATGGGCATCAGCTGTAGAAATATTATTTTAAATTGGTTGTTGTTTTATTAAAGATCAACATACATGTACTGAGTCTGTTGACATGTGTTTTGACAGGAAACGATGCCTCTTCACTAACAGGGGATCCCAGAGGGATGGCTCCCTGTGATCATAAACAGAGGGACGGCTCCCTGTGATCATAAACAGAGGGACGGCTCCCTGTGATCATAAACAGAGGGATGGCTCCCTGTGATCATAAACAGAGGGACGGCTCCCTGTGATCATAAACAGAGGGATGGCTCCCTGTGATCATAAACAGAGGGATGGCTCCCTGTGATCATAAACAGAGGGATGGCTCCCTGTGAACATAAACAGAGGGACGGCTCCCTGTGATCATAAATAGGGAGACGGCTCCCTGTGATCATAAACAGAGGGATGGCTCCCTGTGATCATAAACAGAGGGATGGCTCCCTGTGATCATAAACAGAGGGATGGCTCCCTGTGATCATAAACAGAGGGATGGCTCCCTGTGATCATAAACAGAGGGATGGTTCCCTGTGATCATAAATAGAGGGATGGTTCCCTGTGATCATAAACAGAGGGATGGCTCCCTGTGATCATAAACAGAGGGATGGCTCCCTGTGATCATAAACAGAGGGACGGCTCCCTGTGATCATAAATAGAGGGATGGTTCCCAGTGATCATAAACAGAGGGATGGCTCCCTGTGATCATAAACAGAGGGATGGCTCCCTGTGATCATAAACAGAGGGATGGCTCCCTGTGATCATAAACAGAGGGATGGCTCCCTGTGATCATAAACAGAGGGATGGCTCCCTGTGATCATAAACAGAGGGATGCTCCCTGTGATCATTAACAGAGGGACGGCTCCCTGTGATCATAAATAGAGGGAGGGCTCCCTGTGATCATAAACAGAGGGATGGCTCCCTGTGATCATAAACAATCTTTATTGGATCTAATAGTAAGATCTCATAGTCAGTATCACATCTAGATACTCCAGTTAATTACTATCACATACAATCTTTTCTGCATATGTGATCATATATAACCATTATAGTATTCTCTACATTTCTCATCTTTCTCTTTTCCTCTGCATTACTAAAACCAAGGGAAGTTTAGTCTGAAGGTACATATATGAAATATGAAAAAGATCCATCCAGAATGTTTTGAGAAACAATACTAATTACAAGAGAAACTTAAGGTATTTAAAATATTTCATACACAAAGTGTGTATGAAGAACTTTCTGAGAACAAAATGTAGCAGTTAAAATTCAAAATGGCCACCAATCAGCCATCTTGTTGTCCCGGAATCTCGGTCTCAAAATTGACAATGCACAACAAGGGACAATTGTGGAAACCATTACGGCACGTGAAATTTCAGAAAGATCCATAAAGAATTTAGTGAGAAAGAGAAATAACTAATTTCAACTGTCAAAAGTATAGATGGTTGTCTGTCTGCCAATTTGTTTTCTGAATTGAAGTGTCACAAAACTGAACATAACTAAAGATCATGAAAAATCCTGTCTATTTGCAAAAACTCCTTTAGGTTCTTTTCAAGAAATAGTGATAACAAGGATTGTTTATGGACAGACAGCAGATAGATGATGGATGGATGACAAACCATGGACAAGGGTCATTCAAATAGCACATTATCTGATAATTGTGAGCTAAAATTTTTATGAAAAAGTGGGGTTTTACACAAATATTTACGCTGTACTCCTCTTTATGTCTTGGTGAATTCCGTTTCATTTTTTGTGTTGATTTTGAAATTGTCAGAGTAAATTATTTCATCGTCAGTCTGTGAAAAATTACACGGAGCAAAATTTGTCAACTTAAAAAAATACATATTGTTGACTTAAATTTACATAAATATTTGTCAAAAATCAACTCAAACCATAATATCATTTGTTTCACATAAAAAGCACATCCATGCTTCAAACATAAAACATTCAATCACAAAGCTAGTTCTGTGTACAAACCAGAGATTATTTCTGTTATAAACAGTTGTGATTACAGAACCATTAACAAACAGAAAAATATGCTCAGCACAATGCAGGACAATACAACTAACAATATTGTAGGATTTCCTGTGGGAGAGGTTCATGCAGATTCATCTATATTTAAAGGGCAAACCATACAAGAGATCCCAGAGGGATCTTGGCGCCCACCATTGAATGATCTTCATAGGTTCCATGTCAGATTGATCTTTTCTCTACTTTTCCCTTCATTTTACTAATCTGTGCAAATCAAGACATCCCTCCAGTACTTTTCAAACAAGGGAACCCTAGCTATATAAGAAAGTTGAGATTTAACGATAATGGCTGTTTGTTTGCCAGGTTGTTTTCAGGACAGACTGGTCCAAAAATGCAATACAAGGAACCAAGGGGAACCTACTTATGAAATTTGAGAAAGATCCATTCAGTACTTTGAGAAATAGAGATAACAAACTTCAATTGTCAAAATCCAGGATGGCGGTCTGTCGGCCATGTTGTTTTCCGATTGGTCTCAAAATGCAATATGCATAACTAGGCACCTACGGAAACCTACATATGAAATTTGAGAAAGATCCCTTCAGTACTTTCTCAGAAATAGCGATAACAAACTTCAATGGTCAAAATCCAAGATGGCTGCCTGTCGGCCATGTTGTTTTCCGATTGATCTCAAAACGCAATATGCATAACAAGGCACCAAGGGGGCCTACATATGAAATTTGAGAAAGATCCCTTCAGTACTTTCTCAGAAATAGCGATAACAAACTTCAATTGTCAAAATCCAAGATGGCTGCCTGTCGGCCATGTTGTTTTCCGATTGGTCTCAAAATGCAATATGCATAACAAGGCACCAAGGGAAACCTACATATGAAATTTGAGAAAGATCCCTTCAGTACTTTCTCAGAAATAGTGATAACAAACTTCAATTGTCAAAATCCAAGATGGCTGCCTGTCGGCCATGTTGTTTTCCGATTGGTCTCAAAAGGCAATATGCATAACTAGGCACCAAGGGGAACTTAAATATGAAATTTGAGAATGATCCCTTCAGGACTTTCTCAGAAATAGCGATAACAAACTTCAATTGTCAAAATCCAAGATGGCTGCCTGTCGGCCATGTTGTTTTCCGATTGGTCTCAAATCGCAATATGCACAACTAGGCACCAAGGGAAACCTTCATATGAAATTTGAGAAAGATCCCTTCAGTACTTTCTCAGAAATAGCGATAACAAACTTAAATTGTCAAAATCCAAGATGGCTGCCTGTCGGCCATGTTGTTTTCCGATTGGTCTCAAAACGCAATATGCATAACTAGGCACCAAGGGGAACCTACATATGAAATTTGAGAAAGATCCGTTCAGTACTTTCTCAGAAATAGCGATAACAAACTTCAATTGTCAAAATCCAAGATGGCTGCCTGTCGGCCATGTTGTCTTCTGATTGGTCTCAAAACGCAATATGCATAACTAGGCACCCAGGGGAACCTACATATGAAATTTGAGAAAGATCCCTTCAGTACTTTCTCAGAAATAGCGATAACAAACTTCAATTGTCAAAATCCAAGATGGCTGCCTGTCGGCCATATTGTTTTTCGATTGGTCTCAAAACGCAATATGCATAACTAGGCACCAAGGGGAACCTACATATGAAATTTGAGAAAGATCCCTTCAGTACTTTCTCAGAAATAGCGATAACAAGAATTGTTTACGGACGGAGGGACGGACGGACGGAGGGACGGACGGACGACGGACCACGGACGCAGGGCGATTTGAATAGCCCACCATCTGATGATGGTGGGCTAAAAATGTAGTCATGCAGATCAGATGAAAACAATTTCATCTCATTATCATAGGACAACTGAGTAAATTAATATTATCAAAAAACAAGAGATCCCAGAGGGATCTTGGCGCCCACCATTGAATGATCTTTATAGGTTCTATGTCAGATTGATCTTTTCTCTACTTTTCCCTTCCTCTAAGTCTTACTAATCTGTGTAAATTCAGAAACAGCCCTCTAGTACTTTTCAAACAAGGGGAACCTATATATATAAAATTTAAGATTTAGCGATAATGGCTGTCTGTCGGCCATGTTGTTTTCGGATTGGTCCCAATATGAAAAACTAGGCACTGAGGGGAACCTACATATGAAATTTGAGAAAGATCCCTTCAGTACTTTCTCAGAAATAGCGATAACAAACTTCAATTGTCAAAATCCAAGATGGCTGCCTGTCGGCCATGTTGTTTTCTGATTAGTCACAAAATGCAATATGCATAACTAGGCACCGAGGGGAACCTGCAAATGAAATTTCAGAAAGATCCCTTCAGTGCTTTCTGAGAAATAGCGATAACAAACTTCAATTGTCAAAATCCAAGATGGCTGCCTGTCGGCCATGTTGTTTTCTGATCAGTCTCAAAATGCAATATGCATAACAAGGCACCAAGAGGAACCTACATATGAAATTTGAGAAAGATCCCTTCAGTACTTTCTGAGAAAACAGCGATAACAAACTTCAATTGTCAAAATCCAAGATGGCTGCCTGTCGGCCATGTTGCTTTCTGTTTAGTCTCAAAATGTAATATGCATAACTAAGCACCGAGGGGAACCTGCATATGAAATTTCAGAAAGATCCCTTCATTACTTTCTGAGAAATAGCGATAACAATCTTCAATTGTCAAAATCCAAGATGGCTGCCTGTCGGCCATGTTGTTTTCTGATCAGTCTCAAAATGCAATATGCATAACTAGGCACCGAGGGGAACCTGCATATGAAATTTGAGAAAGATCCCTTCATTGCTTTCTGAGAAATAGCGATAACAAACTTCAATTGTCAAAATCCAAGATGGCTGTCTGTCGGCCATCTTGTTTTCCGATCGGTCTCAAAATGCAATATGCATAACTAGGCACCAAGAGGAACCTACATATGAAATTTGAGAAAGATCCCTTCTGTACTTTCTGAGAAATAGCGATAACAAACTTCAATTGTCAAAATCCAAGATGGCTGCCTGTCGGCCATCTTGTTTTCCGATTGGTCTCAAAATGCAATATGCATAACTAGGCACCAAGAGGAACCTACATATGAAATTTGAGAAAGATCCCTTCAGTACTTTCTGAGAAATAGCGATAACAAACTTCAATTGTCAAAATCCAAGATGGCTGCCTGTCGGCCATGTTGTTTTCCGATTGGTCTCAAAATGCAATATGCATAACTAGGCACCAAGGGGAACCTACATATGAAATTTGAGAAAGATCCCTTCAGTACTTTCTGAGGATTAGCGATAACAAGAATTGTTTACGGACGGACGGACGGACGGAGGGACGGACGGACGGACGGACGGAGGGACGGACGACGGACCACGGACGCAGGGCGATTTGAATAGCCCACCATCTGATGATGGTGGGCTAAAAATTAAGAATAAATAAAAAGATTTCAAAATAATTGAAATAGGCAATTCAACATTTTGGGGGAAAAAAGTGCCATAACTTATTAAGAAGCATTCACATGGAAACCGAACACAGTGGCATTATATATCGATGAGAAATAAAGTCAGGCTTTATGATAGTAGTGGTTATTTTGCAATTTCAAAATAAGCTGACAACAAAGGTCAAATTCCATATCTAGGTGAGAATTGTGTGTCCTATAACAAACAATGAATAGGTCACCTGATGAACTATCTGTCAAACAAAAGCAGGCGATTATCATTTTAGAATGAGACTATACTATAAAGGTGTTTAATGAACGTACAACAGACATTGGCCAGGGCCAGGTACGTATAATTATGTAGCGTCTTATTTAACTTACAACATGAGGCATGAATTCTCTGAATATTTGATGTGAAATATAATGAATAAAAAACAAACATCTTTTATATTTACTTGATAAAAATGACAGATTCAGTTAATGATAATTTTGTAATAATTTTGCCATTCTAAGTGTAAGCCATCAACTAAGGTGGTTCAGAAACATTACCATGGTCAATCAACAGTGTTCATGTTTCATTAGATTAAGACACATATACGCTTGCTCTGTAATTTCATTAATTTGACAAAAAAATGAATACATTTACTACCAAATACTTCTTTTGAACAATGTTGAAATATTATTCCAGCCACATAAACTAATCCAATATTTAGGCAACTTAAGCAGAATATGCTTAATTATGCTAAAATAAAGAATTTATCATATAAAACCATGTATATATATAGTCACTTTTAAACACACCATATTCTATTACTGATTTTTGCCATTGACTAGCTTTAAATATAAACAAGCTATAAACTGAAAGTGAATTATATTTTTCAAAATTAAGAAAAAAATAATATCCAGAATATTTTCTGATTTGCCCCTTGAATGGGAGTTATCTACCTTACCTGGTATTCCTCATCAGCTCCAGCACTCAATCGTTTGCTCTCCACTGCCTTGAACAGTTCATCACAGAAAATCGGAACAATCCCCTTGTTGCTGCCATAGCCCACCATGGAGTAGGACTTGCCACTTCCAGTCTGGCCGTACGCAAACAGTGAACAGTTATACCCCTTCCAGGCGTTGTCCAGCACTCCACGACCCAGGTCGTCAAACACAACTCTCTGTGAACAGGAAGGTTTAAAAAAAATCAATGACTATCAATGAAATTCTTCTGATTCAGATGTATATGATTCATAATCAAATTAAGATATATTTTCACTCATCACTGTAAGTGGTAGACTAACTGGTCATTTCTGTTTTATTTTTTTTCTGCTGAAGAATCCTGCAGTTAGTACATCAGATTTCCAATCCATCCCTTATGTTCAGACTGACACCCCCCTTAGTATTAATTACTCCCCAGCTAATCCTCCCACGATAAATATATCAGTTTTCAGGGTAACACTAATTTGTCATTTCATTTCGTCCTCCCATTTTGTTTTTAGGAAAACAATTATTAACCATAAATTAACCAACTTCTTTCTTTTTTGATGTTGCATGGTTTTTGAGGAGATTATTGAATTGGTCAGCTAACTGTTTCACCCTGAGGATTGGTTTTAAAGGTTTTTTTGAACACACAAATAGTATTTGATCACTTCTGTAATCTCAGACATTAGTTATACATGCTCACTGCACCTAAGGTCCGTGATAGCTCAGTCAGTCAGTGCCAGCCACACAACCCTAAGATCAGCTCAGGTACGTGATAATGAACACTGACAGTTTTTTTTGTTATGGGTTGTTATAACATTAATGAATGAAAATAATTGTTACAAACTTTATCATGTTATTGCAAAATCTGATAAGGTTATTGAGACCAAAATGTAATGTACGTATATAATTAAATAAGAATACCCCGGTAATCAACTAGAACACTGACAGGTCAGCATGGGGCCCTCCATGTGGCTATCTATCCTCAAAATTCATCGAGAAGCCAATTTGCCCATATTGATGAGGAGGACGTTTATTATGAACATGAACAAGCCAGAACTTGGAAGGTGATTTGTTTATGTATATTTTGTAAGTGACCTTGACTTTTGAATTTTGATTCTTAAAAGCAAGCTCTTTCAATAAGGAAGCAATGTATGAGGTTTGAGTTACATCGGCCTAAGGACACTCAAGTTATTGCTTGGAAACTGATTTTCTATTCATATTAACAGTGACCTTGACCTTTGACCATTGAAGCTGAAAAGCAATCCCAAGCAAGCACTGCCAATAAGGAAGCACTGTATGAGGTTTGAGGTAGTTGCTTCAATATATCAGTTTGATTGGCAAAGGCAAACTGAAGTTATTGTATGGAAACTGATTTTCTGTTTTAGCAACAGTGACCTTAACCTTTGACCTTTGACAAAGAAAAGCAATCACAAGCAAGCATTATCAATAAGAAAGCACTATATAAAGTTTAAGTTTGATCGGCCCAAAGGAAACTCATGTTATTGCACAGAAAATGTGCTGGCAGATAGACACGGCGATTTCAATAGGGCGCTTATCAATAGTACATACAAGAAACATATCAGAATATATAAGTAACAATTTAATATTTGACAGATCAAATGTTTCCAATACAAAGCACTAACTGTGGGGACTTTAATGACAGTCTGTAGACCAAATTACTCTCTGTCTCGTTAATTATGTATAGAATCATTCAGAACAGATCTAGAATTGAGAACTACAGTGTACAGGTATACAGGACTCAGCGAGTCACTGGTGAGGTGTGAAGGCCTGGGGTTCAGTGAGCAGTTACTGGGGTGAAAAATATATAAATACCACGGTCCATCAACCAAGCTTCACATATACCACTAATGGACATCTGTAAATATAACTACTAATAAAACTCCTCAATTATAACGCTTTGTTTCCTAGTTCTCCTAGCAACCTAGTACCAATCAGAGTAGATCTTCAATCTAGGAGTGAAAATCAGCTGAGGCCCAATCAGAAAAGTCAAATGATAGGATACAGAATAAACCACCACTTGGAATGCATGAATTGTCCTCGATACAGGGGTTAATTTTTGGGAAACACTTTTGTAGATGAACTGGACTGGGTCAATCATCGGCGACCAGGTAGCTCAGTTGGTAGACTTTTCGCTGTAACTGTCTGTCTAGAGTTCAGGGGAGTTCCTGGTTCGAACCTCGGTCTGGCTGCTACATTTTCTCTTTCTCCCGTTACATAAATGGTTAGCTTGGCAACCTTTATTTAAAGCATTGGGAGTATATTAATGCTTTGCAAGTAGATACCAAAACTTTGGTCTTTAATTCGGGGGCAAAGACTTAAAAAAATGAGGGAGTAATGTATCAGAACTGGACTGGGACGATCATCGTCGACTAGGTAGCTCAGTTAGAGTGTCCGTCTAGAGTTTGGAGGGTCCTGGGTTCAAACCCTAGTCTGGCTTCTACACTTTTATCCTGGGGCAAATTAAAATACGTACATAATAATGCAGCCTTTATGATTATATTAAAATCTTATTTCTTTCCCACTTATCACAATTTGTGGGCAGTGATCGATCAAGTGGAACGTTAACACTGCAGCATCAAAACAGCCTATAAGAGAATGATTCCAGGTGGGTATAAGGTTAATATTTGCTTTTCTCATAAGGAAGCTGAGACCCATCTTGGTTGTGTATTGGGCGAGACAGTTAATTAATTGGTCACAGTAGTACAGTATTATTGTGTATAAAACAAACTCTTAATTTCTGTTGCTGGGAAAAACCTAAACCTAAGAAACAAAAAACTCCACTGTTGAATTCTGGTGTATAGGGTCCTATAGGTATGGAGTACTTATAATTGTAGTGATCGATGATCATGTATAGGAAATATACAGGTATTGGGTATTTATATTATAAATTAGTCATATGGAGCCTTTATTGAACAGTGATTAATTGTATAGGGAAATTAATTCTTGTCTTTCGATTATATTCCTTTGTGTACATGTATATCACACCTGTGCTGGATGGATACCAGAAGTCCAACAAAAGGCCAATATGTTAAAAGCTGTTTGATACCGTTGACAACCCAAACATGTATTAGGGATCCCAGCAGGACCATGTTGGCTGAATATAAACTTTTCTTTTTTCACATATTCAGTTGGTCTTTCAGTGATTACATATTGGGTGTAATGACAGACGAGGCTAACAATGTGGCTAGATTTGAAGACTCATACTTATGAGACAATATCGATGGCATTCAGATAGTTCATGATTATAATGTTAAGAGTTTTGGAAGTTTTAGCCTTGTTATGCCCTATTACAGAAACTACCTGTTGTAGGTTGTAGATCAATACAATCCACTAAAACAGGTTTCCTATTTGGTAAATGAAGGCAGGGTAACAAGCCCACCCACATATGTCTACTGGCAGTTCACTGAAAATATACAGTACTAATAAATGCCATTTCATTATCCTGCAATCAGCTTACCTCTCCTTTTGAGAAAAAGTTATTTGTATATTTCCCTAGACTTATTACAGGATATATATATGGTAGGTAACATTCACAGAGATATCATCAGCTTTGAAGTATTTAATCAAAAGCATCTTAAAAATTATCCAAGCTGTAAATTGAAATTTTATATGACACCTGGACATTTAACTTCCGATGTCCATTATCTACCTGAAGAGGGGTTGAAATGAAATTCCACCCAGTTTTAAATCTTGACACAAACTCAGACAAACATACAGAACATAAGTTATAAACCTAGGGGCTATAGTTCAAAAGCCAGAATAGTATGATGATCACCCTGACTAGTAATTCCCAGCAGTTGTCCAGATGATCTCCCTTTAGGGTATATAAGCTGAAGATATCATTTTTAAAAATATTAAGGTTATTTGTAAATACAAAATATAACACAAACGATGCACAGCCAGGACACAAATGAAATAAACCTTTTGTCATTCATGTTTTCACATGCAGAACAACATTAACCATAATTGTGGTGTAAACTGCCTTAATATATACATGTTTATATAACAAAAAAACAGACTATGCTGCAAGGCCTTTCTGCCCTCTCAGGCTTCTTCAGACAGACCTGAAGAAGCCTGAGAGGGCAGAAAGGCCTTGCGGCAAAGTCTGGTTTTTTTTGTTATTTTTTATACATCCACCTTCGCAAGGACAGATTTCTTTTTCTTACATGTATATATATACATGTATATTGTCAATGTTGTGACAGCAAGTCATTATCATTACAGCGATGACATTAATTTATTTAATTAAGTTGACATACTTTACTGTTTTAGAGAAAATTATGGTAATATATTGTGGTATTTTTAGATTATCTCACATCATATGTTTGCTCATTACCATTTTTTCATTTACACTCATATATCAAAATATTGTCATAATGTTTAATTGTCAAAATTCAACTTCATCTATCTGATACAAGTCACTGAGTGCACCTATGTAGGAAAGAGGATTTCACTTTTGTGTCCCAATGGAGCTTTAACACAACCAGTAGTAGTTGGATATATAGAGGTTACACAACCAGTAGTAGTTGGATATATAGAGGTTACACAACCAGTGGTAGTTGGATATATAGAGGTTATACACAACCAGTGGTAGTTGGATGTATGGTATTTTGTTTTGCTCCTGTTAGTTAATTTTTAAAAGTTGTAAAAGACACAAGCTTTAGCAAGTGTCTTTTGTAACGTTTAAAAGATAACTAACGAGAATGATATAAATACCACATAGATTATCATTATCCAACAAGCAAGAGTCATGTGACCTGTTTCTACCACAATAACATCATATACAGAAGAACTAGAATATTAGTTTGACCCAATTTTACACCCTCAGATGGGATATACAAAAGATTGGAAAACTATGATTGCACAATCAGTGGTCCAGAGATTTTTTGAGAAAATTAAAGAAACAGAAAAAAAAAATATTTTCATAACTTACCTGATCTGCATATTTGCCTCCAGATGGTTCTAAATAGCCTTCGCTGTTCTCATTGAACTGATCATGTGACCAGTAGGAGTAATCAAACGCAAAACGTCGAGGTTCGGCAGACATGTTTTCGGGGTCCATGATCTCTGTGGTTTTCCCCGACATTTCAATGATAAGCTTGGCATTTCTGCTGGTTTCTCTTGAATTGTAGATACAGTCAAGGACAAACTTTGAGAAAATAGACAGTTTGGGGGCTGGGGTGATGAGATTTGTTTTCAGAAAATAATAATTGAAATTGATAATGTCAATGTAGGGGTAGATTTAATGTACCTGATAACTATGATATATACTTTCTATTGTTCTGGGAGTTTGATATGTAACAATGCAATGACTATGGCTTAAAATGTACATAAAACATTCTCCTTGTTTAAATACATCAACATGGTTATAGCAGGAGGAATTAGGTAGAATGACAAATATTTTACAGCTGGGTAATAATATATGAGGACAGGCGTCAAGGAGACACCATCATCCAGGGTCATATGAGGATGGATTTCAAGGAGACACCATCATCCAGGGTTATATGAGGATGGATGTCATGGAGACACCAACATCAAGGGTCATATGAGGATGGTTGTTAAGGAGACACCAACATCCAGCAATTAAAGGCCATTGAAACACTAGCTGAGATTTTCAGAGGACTGAGAGCAAAGGGAATAACAGAGAGGAAAAGAGGACTGAGAGCAAACGGAAGAAACAGAGAGGAAAATGAGAAGTCAAAAGGAGGTGTCGATGACTGCTGATAATCCAGAGAAGAAAAAAAAATGGTCATGATTAAAACAATTCTCCTTTTCCTTAAATCAGACACCACGAAACTGTTGGTCCAACACTGGACCGACTTACAAAATGATGTTGGCTTAACATCATTTTGGTCGTTCTGCGATACACGTGATGTATTGGACCAACATTGGGCCAAAACATGTCTTGGGAAATATCGGATAGAAGGACCAGAAAATTCTGTTTGCAAACAAAATTTGTTTCATACCCAGGTGAAACTAAAAAATAATTGACATCAACGCTTATAATTAATTTTTGAAAATGATTTTCTAATTTAAAACATATTTTATGTACAATTTTACTGGTTTTAAATGGGATTCTTTTTCTCAAATCAATACGCAACGTCAATTGTCGTATTGTGACGTCACATTTTTCGCGCCATTCTCGGAATTTCTTTCATAGAAGAATGAAAAGAATTTTTCGACCAATCACATTTGAGTATTTACCATGAAAACAAAGAAAAATTAATTATAAAATCATGAAGTAATAATGTTTATCTTTCATTGTTCATTTACCAGAGAATGTGGTGTCTTTCTTCTTGTAGATATATCTATATATATATAGATACAGGCACCTGTGGTACAGTCACTGACAATTGCTCGTTTGCATGAGCTATTTTTACATTTTATCTAGCTATCTGTGATGCATCCATTGTTATATTTTGTTGTTTTCATTTATTTCATTGTTATACATGTAATCGTATGAAAATGCACAGGTACCCGTGCTTTATGTAATTATTGTTTTAATGTGTCTTCATTGCTAAAAATATTACCAAAAAAGGTAACTTGTAAATATTCTAAATATAATTTCATCTAAATGATAAATTTTAACTTTTCATTTCCCTCCTTTAAGACCAACAAACGTATACAAAGCTGTCGATGTGTTTACATAAACAATTAGGTATATACTGATAAAAGTGTGTGTATTATTGTGTAGCACGCGACAGTGACAGCTTAGCGTACCTGGATACGAGCAGGTCTCGTGGATCCCTGCTTATATCACGTGCCTGTATAATATAAAATACCTCTGAAGAGTAAGCTCAGCTGTAGAATCCATTGTATGAATCCGGTTGATAAATGAAATATACGAAAAAGTGTAATAAAAGGATATGAATGGGCGAACCCGCACCGCTACCTTTACACTTTCAGCCATTTTTCACGTTCTTCGAATAACAGGCTGTTCTTTTATCCTCCCTATTTTTATATATTTTCAAAAAAAGAAAACGAAACAATGATCGTCTAATTTGACAGTTAATATTGGGCAAAACTACTCTTATATCACAACGGGAATATTACCGTTACAAAACCACTTCTCTCGTATAACTTTAACAATCTCAACCAGAAAAAAGGGAGAAATCAACTACATAGAAGAGCACATTAGTTACTTCCGTAAACAAAACGAACGACAACTACCGTTAAAACTTCCGCTCTGAATAAAACGCGGGTATTTTGATTTTTGTGGCTTATCTGCCAAGACATTTCCTGTAGGCCTATGTTGTTAATTCTCTGGTTCGTTCCTTATCAGTGGCGGATTGAAAGAAAAAAAGTAATATAAATATTATATACACCGATATCTTATATTCATTGATAACAGACGAATAACCTCTACATGTGTATATCAGAGTGTTAACAAAATGCTGTCGTTTTATTACGTATGTACAGTACAATGTTACCATGTTACGTTTGACTTTTACCTAAGCATTGATGTCATTTTTTTTAGTTTCATCGGGGTATGAAAAAAATTTGTTTGTAAACTGTATGAATCCGCGTATCTTACAGAAGTTTACAAACGATTTTTTTTCATAACCCCATGAAACTAGAAAATATTGACATCAACGCTTATAATTTATTTTTGAAAATAATTTTCTTATTTAAAACATGTTTTATGTACAATTTTACTGGTTTTATATGGGATTCTTTTTCTCAAATTAATACGCAACATCAAAATTTTCGCGCCATCTCGGATTTTTTTTCATAGTGGTATAATTAATTTTTCTTTGTTTTCATGGTAAATACTCAAATGTGATTGGTCGAAAAGTTCTTTTCATTCTCCTATGAAAGAAATTCCGAGAATGGCGCGAAAAATGTGACGTCACAATACGACAATTGACGTTGCGTATTGATTTGAAAAAAAGAATCCCATTTAAAACCAGTAAAATTGTACATAAAACATGTTTTAAATTAGAAAATCATTTTCAAAAATTAATTATAAGCGTTGATGTCAATTATTTTTTAGTTTCATCAGGGTATGAAACAAATTTTGTTTGCAAACTTCTGTAAGAATCCGCTACGCAGATTTATACAGTTTGCAAACAAAATTTGTTTCGGGGTTTCATACCCCGATGAAACTAAAAAAAAAAAAAAAATGACATCAATGCTTAAATGAAAAAAAAAATCTCAACCAATCAGAAAGCCGGATTCTGCCTACAAACAATGAACAAATTAATTATAGTCGAATAAGCAGGATTGCAAGATGAACGGGTTCATTTTGCATATATATAGATTGGGAATGGCAGTTACATTCCGATTATATTATTCGTAATTCGGCATTGATTGCTATACAGTTTCGTTATTGTCCATATTGTTAAAATTACACATTTTTAAAATTCTAAACAAGAAAAAGAGCCATTCCTGCAAATTGTTCTAAAAACATATGATAACCCCTTTCAAACAATGGACTAATCCCACGAGGCCAACAAACCAGTCAATTTATCTTCGCGCCGGATGTAATTGAAACTATCAGGTGTGGGGAAAAACTTCATTGGATACAGTGTATAGTTTTATCATTGTGTAATGACATCCAAGGGACAGAATAGGAATACGATATATATATTTCTTCCCAAATATTGTCCCGATTTTAATCCTGCTGAAAATGTGTTTGGGAAACTGAAAGCTGCCATCAAACAGGAATGATACGTAAACATTTGTTTCGACAATCTGAAAGTTGGACTTTCAAATTGTAGTTATTGTTTCTAATAAACATATTTTGATATTCCGAAACGTTCTTCATTCTCAAATTTTTGAAATAGTAACAAAAACAGGTTACATTTAAAATAGTTCTAATAGATTATCAAAGTGTTGTTGTTTTTTTTTTGTTTTTTTTACTGAAGACACTGTTAGATATCCTCCTCTATACCTCTATATTTGTTATTCGAATCCCCAATCATATATTATAAGAAAAATACTAATATGTAACTGAATCCCCAATCCACTGCTGCAGCGGATTCGTTATATGAATCCAAACGTCAAAATGTCATTTAAACATAAAAATTGGCAGCGGATTCGTTATTCGAATCCTCAATAACGAATAACGAATCCGCTGCTAACTTCAGCCCGCTCAACTTGTTACTGGTTGATTACACAATTGTTGCATTCCTGATCTATAAACTTACTGCTGTCTATTATTAACTGGGTCCTAAATTACCCTGAGTGCTCTTTCCTTTGGTTTCCTATACACAGGCTAGGCCATATCTGAGTAACAATGTCCTTACTTTTTACAATGGCTTGCAGTGCAGCAAGAAGTGCGTTACAGCTTTACTTCCGTTTGTACACAGCAGATATGTGCCTGAGAGTTCATTCTCTTTGAAAGCCTTGCGCTCAAGTTCCAATCTCATGGATCCTAGAATCATCCCTGGACTTCCCTCCGTGATACTAACAACGGGTATCATTGGCTGAATTGGAGTATGTCGAGGAATTCTAAGCTACTATACGAGTAAGCTTGCTTGAGTATCAAGTAGAGAATTCGCTGATGACGTTTTGCAATTTGTGCTTCCAGTGTAAGTTAGATACATTGTAGTGGGGTTTCCAATATACTAATGGGGTCTGATTTATCATACTGTTACAAGAGCCGTCTCGATGCACTAAACCAGCTGCTGAATTTCGAGTTTTTAGTCTAAAATGTTTGTAAACTAATCTCTGCTGCGTAGCGCTACTTGGTAATCTAGCTACAACAGGAGCTTATTGTGTAGAGGAACCCCGTCAGTATATACATCATAGCATCTGCAGTTGTTCAAGATAAAGATTGGGGATAGTTCAAAGTATGTTCACGAATATTTCAAGCCTCTTTGTCTGGCTGGCTGGGGGAATACAAAACGCAAGTCCGTATGGAAGTGTGCTGTCCCATAAACAATGTACAGCCAGTTTACCTCGTACAACATCCTTTATTTCCAACTAGTTTGTAATACATATAGTTGTAGTGTTTTGGTGTTGAAAGGTGTTGAAAAATGGTAAAAGTCTGTAATAAACAGAAACAAAGAAACGTAAGAATACGCGTAAAAAATTGAATTTACATGTATAGCAATTTTAGCATTGTCAGTTATATGGTAACTATGAGCTTCCATACATTGAAAATTTTGACAAACTGACGATTCCTTCGATCACGAAAATTCCATAAATCTTAATAAATGTCGTGGTTTCAATGTTCAACAATGATTGGCAACAATAAATCTTCAATTCAAATAGCAGCATTGTTATTAAAAGTTCACAACTGAGAGTCATAGCTCCGTCTGCACATCGTATAGTGACACCACGTGGTACGAGCGCAGAAGTTTCACAACTGTTGAAATAATCGTACTTTGTAAGAAATAACAGTCATAAATGAACAAAAACCACTTATATTACTTATATAAGTTCTGATAACTGAAAGTACTTACACCGTGGTGGCTGCAAGTTACATAAAACATCTTTTTCTTTACACGAAGTATGCATCAACCGTAGTAAACAACATTGTCAATATTGAGAGTTCTTCAAAGGGAGATAATCGCGAGACTACTACGGAAGCCGCGGCGGCACACTCCTCGCCTGATGTCACTAGACAACACTACCGAGTACCACATAATACACTTTCTATGTCACATTCAGCCTTTGTTGTCTCCAAGAAGTAAGATCAGTTCGTTGATCGGTCGTACATATAACACAGGCTTTCCTTGTCCGGAAGTAATCTTGACCTCTGCCGTTCGAACTAAACCGTCATTGCTTGGGAAGACCCTTGCGACATAACCCAATGGCCAATTGTTCCTTGATACCTCCTTGTCCCTAAGTAGCACAATATCCCCTATCGCGATATTCTTGCGCTTGTCATTCCATTTCCGTCGAGGTTGTAGAGTATGGAGGTATTAGGCTCTCCAGCGCTTCCAAAATGTGTCGGCTAGAACCTTCACTCTTTTCCACTGCGCCTTGTGCAAACTAGAATTATCAAGAGGCACAAATGGTTCGATGATGGAGTCTGGTTTCTGTGTCAGAAGTGTAGCCGGACTGATTGGAAATGGATCCTCCGGATCTGAAGACACGGGTACTAGTGGCCTGGCGTTAACGATCGCGCAAACCTCAGCTAGGAAGGTAACGAGTACTTCGTGAGTCAAATTAGTGTCCATCACTGTTGTCAGCATTGACTCAAGAACGCGACGTGAGACACCTATCATCCTTTCCCAAGCCCCGCCCATATGTGATGCGTGCGGTGGGTTGAAAAGCCAGGTAGTTCCGCGGTCGTATAGGAATGTCTTCACTGCTTCTTCCTCAACCTTAAAGGCGTTAATCTGCAGATCATCAAATCTGTTTATTACAGCCAGTTTACCTCGTACAACATCCTTTATTTCCAACTAGTTTGTAATACATATAGTTGTAGTGTTTTGGTGTTGAAAGGTGTTGAAAAATGGTAAAAGTCTGTAATAAACAGAAACAAAGAAACGTAAGAATACGCGTAAAAAATTGAATTTACATGTATAGCAATTTTAGCATTGTCAGTTATATGGTAACTATGAGCTTCCATACATTGAAAATTTTGACAAACTGACGATTCCTTCGATCACGAAAATTCCATAAATCTTAATAAATGTCGTGGTTTCAATGTTCAACAATGATTGGCAACAATAAATCTTCAATTCAAATAGCAGCATTGTTATTAAAAGTTCACAACTGAGAGTCATAGCTCCGTCTGCACATCGTATAGTGACACCACGTGGTACGAGCGCAGAAGTTTCACAACTGTTGAAATAATCGTACTTTGTAAGAAATAACAGTCATAAATGAACAAAAACCACTTATATTACTTATATAAGTTCTGATAACTGAAAGTACTTACACCGTGGTGGCTGCAAGTTACATAAAACATCTTTTTCTTTACACGAAGTATGCATCAACCGTAGTAAACAACATTGTCAATATTGAGAGTTCTTCAAAGGGAGATAATCGCGAGACTACTACGGAAGCCGCGACGGCACACTCCTCGCCTGATGTCACTAGACAACACTACCGAGTACCACATAATACACTTTCTATGTCACATTCAGCCTTTGTTGTCTCCAAGAAGTAAGATCAGTTCGTTGATCGGTCGTACATATAACACAGGCTTTCCTTGTCCGGAAGTAATCTTGACCTCTGCCGTTCGAACTAAACCGTCATTGCTTGGGAAGACCCTTGCGACATAACCCAATGGCCAATTGTTCCTTGATACCTCCTTGTCCCTAAGTAGCACAATATCCCCTATCGCGATATTCTTGCGCTTGTCATTCCATTTCCGTCGAGGTTGTAGAGTATGGAGGTATTAGGCTCTCCAGCGCTTCCAAAATGTGTCGGCTAGAACCTTCACTCTTTTCCACTGCGCCTTGTGCAAACTAGAATTATCAAGAGGCACAAATGGTTCGATGATGGAGTCTGGTTTCTGTGTCAGAAGTGTAGCCGGACTGATTGGAAATGGATCCTCCGGATCTGAAGACACGGGTACTAGTGGCCTGGCGTTAACGATCGCGCAAACCTCAGCTAGGAAGGTAACGAGTACTTCGTGAGTCAAATTAGTGTCCATCACTGTTGTCAGCATTGACTCAAGAACGCGACGTGAGACACCTATCATCCTTTCCCAAGCCCCGCCCATATGTGATGCGTGCGGTGGGTTGAAAAGCCAGGTAGTTCCGCGGTCGTATAGGAATGTCTTCACTGCTTCTTCCTCAACCTTAAAGGCGTTAATCTGCAGATCATCCACCGCGCCAATGAAATTAGTGCCACGATCTGATCGGATCTGTTTTACATGGCCCCTCACAGCGGTAAACCTTCTGAAGGCATTAATAAAAGACGACGAACTCAATTCTTCTACCACCTCTATGTGGATAGCCCTGGTGGTGAGGCATGTGAACATAATTGCCCAGCGTTTTGCTTGGGCTGAACCACCACGAGTACGCCTGCTAACAATCTGCCATGGACCGAAAGTGTCCACACCGACGTTGGTGAATGGTGGGCCAGGTTGAGGTCGGTCGGAAGGTATGTCTGCCATCAATTGGTGCTCCAATTTCCCTCGAAGTTTACGACATTTCACGCACGCATGCAAGACCGTTGATACCAAGCGCTTACAGCCCGTTATCCAATATCCTGCTGTCCTCACGGCTCCTTCTGTGAAATTTCGCCCTTGGTGTTTAACCTGTTCATGAAATAGTCTCACGAGAAGTAATGCGACATGATGCTTCCCAGGGATGATGATTGGATTCATTTCATTCTGTTGAACATGGCTTTGATTTAGGCGTCCGCCTACTCGTAGAATTCCATCCTGATCCAAAAATGCGTTCAGTGACAGAATCGAACTTCCGTTTGGAAGAAGTTGATCGCGTTCGAGACTGTTTAGTTCTTCCGGATATGCCTCTTTTTGCACCTCCTTCACCACGAATTGTTCGGCCTTGTGGTAAGCAGCAACACTTCTGTCCTTACTGCAAATATGCCAACCCCTACACTCGGACTTGCTGACAATGGACTGTGCCACATGCGTCAGTGTCATAATAGCCCTGATAAGGGTCCTCCAAGTAGAAAATCTTGCGAAGCGATGAGAACCAAGTGGTGACTGTTTGACGTCTGTCTTTAGACTTTGAACCTGGGGCCTTACCTCTTTGTCATCTTCTGGTTCATGCAGATCAAACACATGCTCTGATGTCATATCATTAATCGTAGTAAGACGAGTAGGTCCATTGAGCCACATGCTGTCTTGAATAGCCTGGGCGGGTACTGATCTTGTCCCTTCATCTGCTGGATTTCTATCTGTTTGCACATACGACCATTGATCTGCGTCCGTCACGTGTATAATGCGTTCTACCCTATTGGCTACATATGTATAAAACCTCCTTGTTTTGTTGTATATGTAACCAAGTACAACTTTGCTATCGGTGTGGAATCGAAATTTCTCAAGAGGGATATGTAAGTGGTCAGATACTGTCTCTGCTATGTCCACGGCCAATACTGCAGCACACAATTCCAGTCTCGGTATTGTATGGCCATGGAGGGGGGCTACCTTAGCCTTGCCAAGAATGAATCCAATATCTTGTTTTCCGTTTCCATCCTTTGTATGTAGATAACTTACTGCAGCGATAGCTTTCTCGGAGGCATCAGAGAAGACATGGACGGTACTGTCAATAGATAGTTTGAATGAAAACTGTGCGTAGGTCCGAGGTATACGAACATGTTGTAGGTGTTCAAGAGAGTCTCTCCAGAGTTCCCATTGTATGCGATGTTCTGCGGGGAGAGGTTCTTCCCAATCTTTGGTTCCATGAATAAGAGATCTCAAAAAGTGTTTCCCATCGATTACTACTGGAGCCAAAAATCCTAACGGGTCGAAGATCCCGTTGACAGTTGACAGTATGCCCCTGCGCGTGTATGGTTTAGCTTCTGTTGAGACTTGATAAAGAAACGAGTCGGTTTCCAAACTCCAACTGACTCCCAAGCTACACTGAACAGGCAGTGGTTCACATCCTAAATCGGGATCTTTAACACCTTTTGCAAGGTCGTCTGCAGGAAAAGAGTTCATAACTTCATCACTATTAGAGGCAATTTTGTGTAAGCGTAGTTTCCCTCCTTGGTGAAGTGCATGCTGTGTTCTTTTCATAAGGTCAACAGCTTCGTCGACAGTTGGTAATGAGGTAAGCCCGTCATCCACGTAGAAGTCATTAGTGACAAAGTCGGAAACGTCATCATCATTTCCTTCGGCTGACTTTCGAAGTCCTAAGGTGGCAATGGCAGGAGAAGGACTGTTTCCGAAGACGTGGACGCACATGCGATATTCCACCAACTCATTTTCCGGATTGTTGTCCTTGTACCATAAGAACCTTAAGTAGTTCCTGTGGTCTTCCCTTACTTGAAAGCAATAAAACATTTGCTCAATGTCTCCTACTATAGCCACCGACTCCCTTCGGAACCGCATCAGCACTCCAAGCAAGCTATTTGCAAGGTCTGGACCAGACATGAGGACATCGTTCAATGAAACTCCATTGTGCCTTGCCGAGGAGTCAAACACTGCTCTAAGTTGCTCCGGTTTCCGCGGGTGGTATACACCGAAAATTGGTAAATACCAACATTCTTCGCTGTCCTTAAGCGCCGGCGCTAACTCGGCGTGGCCACTACTGAATATCTTTTCCATGAAGTCTACGAAGTGCTGTCGCTTCACGGGGTTCTTTCGCAGACTGGTATCCAGGGTTCTTGCTCGTTTAACAGCTTGTGTTCGGTTGTTAGTCAATCTTGGTCGTGGATCGCGGAATGGCAGTGGAGCTATCCATTTACCATCATCACCTTTCACAAGCTCTTCTTTCATGATGCCGAGAAACCTTCGGTCTTCCTGTGACATGCTGACTTTCTCATCCTCCTTTGTACGATGGAACACATGTTTTCCTAATACATCAAGCTCCTTTAAGGACCTGTTCGCATCGTAGATGCACTCAAATTCGTTCGGACAGGGTTTGAAGAGTGATGGTCGGCCATCTGCTAGGAAATTGGTTTTACAAACATTTACTAGTTCTGGAATGCGAGTCCTTCCTAAGCAAGTCTCTCCGATTATGACCCAACCGAGAGGGAGTTTCTGGGCATATGGCGTGTTTGATGGTCCTATTCTCTGGTCCAAAACATGATGAGCTCTAATTACGTCCCTTCCAATAAGCATCAAAATGTGAGCAGTGTTGTCAATAGGAGGAATACACTTGGCAACGTCTCTGAGATGGGCGTAGTTTTCGGCTACCTCAGGAGTAGGTATTTCATCGCGAATTTCAGGGACGCGGTCACATTCTAACAGGATGGGAATGTCAAGACTTATAGACCTGTCTACAGGTTCAACGATAACCTTAGTCGAGTCTCTGCCTGTGGTCTTCGAAACCCCGGACACCGAAGATAACACGTAGTTGTGTTGTTTTACTTTAATGCCAAGTTGGTCAAATAATTGTGATTTGGCCAGTGACATGTTGCTCTGGTCGTCAATCATGGCATAAAGTCTTATGCGGTCTGTGGGTCGGTCTTGATGGAACGCGTCAACAAGAACAATTTTGGCACATGATTTCCCTTTGAACTTATTGCCACAGATCTGCGTGCAGTTAACTTGGACAGGAGATTTAGATACCAAGGATGCAGGCTCCTCGCCGTACTCTAAGGAGCCTGAATTTGACTGATGTTCAAGATGGAGTGCTGTGCAGTGCCTTGCACTATTACATTCGCTACAAGGTTGTTTCACATCACAGTTGCGACTGATGTGTGACGTCGATTCACAGCACCGGAAGCAGACCTTCTTATCCCGCAACAACTTCTTCCTCTCCTCCATCGACATGGTGAGGAAGGCCCTACATTTGTTGAGAGTGTGGGAACTAACGTTGTGTAGAAAACAAGTCTTTCTGTTTCTGTCACTGTTTTGTATGCTATCAGCGTTGGTTTTCCTGACTGAGATGTTCTTTCTCTCTTGAGGATTCCTTTGTACAGTCTTATCATTCTTGCTTCCATTAGGTTGGTCATATGTGAAACTGGGATTGTTTTTCACTTTACTTAGATCTCTCAAAAATTCAGAGAAGAAACTGAATGGAGGAAATGCGACATGGTGTGTTTTTGTAAACTTTATTGCAGCATTGGTCCATCTCTCTTGTAGGTTATGTGGAAGTTTGGACACAATTGGCGAGACTCCTGTCGATGAGTCGAAGTATCCTAAAAGAGACTTATATTGGCTATCCTCCTTGAGTGATTCAATTTCGGATGCTAAATCTGATAGATCAAACAGTTTCTTGGTGTCTCTTGGTGTAAGCTTAGGAAAGCTCGCTAACCTCTGTCTAAGTGAAGCTTCTATCATCTCTGGTGCCCCAAACCGTTCGTCAAGACGCTCCCATACTCTCAAAAGTCCTCTTTCTGGGAATCCGAAGTTTGAAGCTTTGAGACTTACGACATGTCGTTTAGATTCGGGTCCACACCATTTCTCAAGCAAATCCATCTCATCTCTTGGGGTGACGTTAAGATCTGCCATGATTGACTTAAAGCTTGATTTCCAGGTTTGGTATGACTCTGGTCTGTCATCAAAATTTGTTAACCTTGAGAGAAGAAGATCCTTCTTCAACAGAAAACGGGTGAGGTCCATAGCTATACCTGTGTCCGTATTGGTTGCCGTAGTAAAAACAGGTGCATTTGGATTCATAGGTAAATGCAAGTGTGGGTCTGCTGTCACCGGGAGTTCAGCACTATGATCATGATATACTGTTTCTTCGACATAGGCTCTTGTTCGTTGCTGCGTGTCAAATTTCGGAATAGCCTTTATCCTATCGTGGTTATGAGTTAGGTTAAACTCCTCCGAGTCCTCAAGGGCTTCCGCTTCCGCTTCCGCAGCAGCGACCTCCTTCTTTTGTGTAAGTAGGTCAAGATCGGCTTCTAGGTCGGCTTTCTCCAGTTTGGCTGCTGCGCTAGCTCGAGCACTTTCCAGTTCAAGCCTTGCCTGTCTCTTCTTTAGGGCCGCCTCTTGTTCAGCATATTGCAGGCGTGCCTTCTGTGCCTCAGCCTTTGCCTTTTTTCTAGCGATGACAGAAATCACACTTGAATTTTTCGAACTAGACCCAGCACTGGATTGTCTCGAAGATAATGCAGGCTCAATTGACTTTTGCTTCTCTGCCCGCTCCATACACGTGCCTAATTCCTTAATAGATTGATCTATGACTAACGTATGACTGTGCCATCTCAAACTCTGGTTATCAAGAAGTTCAAGGCTCTCTTCTGTGTTTTTGCGTTTCAGATACTCGAAGAAACTGGATTGGAGTTTATCAAGGCTACCAGTACATTCCCGTATGTTTCTCTCAAGGTCGATCAGGGAATCGAGATCTAATTTCCTACCTTCACCTTTTACACGTCGAAGATGGGAATCTAATTCTATCCACATATCCTCATAAAATTTGTTGTGACTTTGGACTGCATCCTCGTACAGTTCCTTAGCCTTGGGAGTTAACGTCCTTACCCTAGGCTGACTGGTGTGTGTTGCCTCACTGAGCTCCGTTACTTGATGTGTGTTGTCTGTGTGGTCGTCCATGCTGTATGAATTCGTGTAGGCGTAGACCGATGTCTGTGTCCTTGACGTAGACGTTGTCCCGTTGCCTGTTGAAATCGTAGCTGGATCTCAACTTCAGCCGATTGGGTACTTTTACTGTGCTGTCCCATAAACAATGTACAGCCAGTTTACCTCGTACAACATCCTTTATTTCCAACTAGTTTGTAATACATATAGTTGTAGTGTTTTGGTGTTGAAAGGTGTTGAAAAATGGTAAAAGTCTGTAATAAACAGAAACAAAGAAACGTAAGAATACGCGTAAAAAATTGAATTTACATGTATAGCAATTTTAGCATTGTCAGTTATATGGTAACTATGAGCTTCCATACATTGAAAATTTTGACAAACTGACGATTCCTTCGATCACGAAAATTCCATAAATCTTAATAAATGTCGTGGTTTCAATGTTCAACAATGATTGGCAACAATAAATCTTCAATTCAAATAGCAGCATTGTTATTAAAAGTTCACAACTGAGAGTCATAGCTCCGTCTGCACATCGTATAGTGACACCACGTGGTACGAGCGCAGAAGTTTCACAACTGTTGAAATAATCGTACTTTGTAAGAAATAACAGTCATAAATGAACAAAAACCACTTATATTACTTATATAAGTTCTGATAACTGAAAGTACTTACACCGTGGTGGCTGCAAGTTACATAAAACATCTTTTTCTTTACACGAAGTATGCATCAACCGTAGTAAACAACATTGTCAATATTGAGAGTTCTTCAAAGGGAGATAATCGCGAGACTACTACGGAAGCCGCGGCGGCACAGGAAGAATTGGTATGACCAATACGGTTGTTAGGTGAAGGCAGGCAATATTATCTAACCCGTTTTCTCCGTGCAGTCCTCCTCGTTTCATTAGGCCGTATATTCTCCTTCAGACTTTCTGAATGTTTGAATTCACTGTAGCTGCAAAGATGGACACTATGTTCTTTGTGATACCTAAGTGTGTGGAGGTATGAAGCTGATTGATTGTCTCCAGTCCCAACCAGAAACTCGGGAGTTGTTTGGTGTCAGTCTTCCCTAACTTAATTTTCAAGACCACGCATTTGGCTGCCTGTGATAAGTATCTCTCCACATCAGGGTATAATAGAGTACATATAATGGTGACGTTGTTTGCACATGATGTGGGCGCTACAGTCGACTGTTCAAACCATTAATCGTAGTCCGATGTTTCGTAAGGAGAACTTGTATAGATATGTGCTTACCAAATCTCCCTACCGGATGCCTAGACTCTGAGACATCCGTCCATTCTGTTAAACTTTGTTAGTCCTGCTGGAGAGTAGGTTGTTAATGACTGTCAATATTTTACCCTCAATACCAGAAAATCTTCCTCGGTAGGCTGTCGTGGTTTACCACGTTTAGGAATGCTGCGCATATATCATGTCGGAGAACTTTATAGTACACCGTCAAGGATAGGAGCAGGAAATAATTAGGGATTCTAACATCCGGGTATATAGCTCGGGGCTTCCATCATATGCTACCTTTGGTTTTATACAGGTGTGTTAAATTCTTTCATGCAGATTTGTATGTAGCCCTTTTCGATGGATGCATCCATAAGGGTGACTAATGGAGCGATACGAAATACCGTCTCCAGTTTTGATTATTAGCCATGACATGTATAACCTCAGATTTTTCTTTTTGACATTTGCTACAGCTTTCGGACATTTTCATATATGAAGGTAACGACAAAGTTATCTGCATGACAGAGTTTCGTGAGTGATGGAATCGACCTATTGATATTGATCTTCGTCACGGCAAAGCTTTGTACTGTGCACCAGATTAGTTACGAATCAATCACAGAAATGAATTTGATTTAAGGAACCGGTTGTCATAAACACTGGCATGACTGATCTTTACACCACTATTTGCCTTGTTACAAAAATTTAGTTTTTTTTTTGTGGGAACATAATTTTGTTTCACAAAAATATGGAAATTTGAACATTTTGCAAAACATTTTGCAAGACACACGAGCAACACATAAATACAATAGGTAGCACTGATTAGTTAACACGATTCCTTAAATATTTGCTTAATTTAACATACTGAAGAAAAGCTTTTTTCACAAATGTCACATTAAAAATAATTCAGTATAATTTTACATTATTTGGCAACAGGACATCATGTGTGGGAGTTTACTTATCAAATCATTCACTGTGAAAAAAACCACATTCAAAATCAATAGATTGGTTATAAGGCATAATACGTATATGAGTTCTTCTCTAGGTACGTTTTCCCATCTTCCAGTTTCAATTGAAAATCGGGGATTACCTGTACGACACCTTTCGAAGGAATCTTTTAGACCTTTAGGTAAAATCAAACGTTCTTAATTTATACTTTGTCTTTACCTTCTATAGCATACACTTGTACCTGAATGGAAAACTTTATCATGCTATATTCTAAAATAACGAGATTTATTTGTATATTGATTATTGTTGTTTTGAAAAAATAAACTTAAGTGAAAACATTTTCGACAAAAGGTATCCGTTTTATTTATAGGTTTCCGAACCACCGATAGGCAATCCAGTTAACAAGCGTTTAAATGTTAGATGTTGACTGCTAGCATGACCTAAGAAATTCAGTCACTTCTCTCCTTATTTACAATCATGCTTGCGAAACATGCAGGTATTGTCAGGCAGCGGACAAAAAATCGTTGATTCAGAAGAATTCCAAACATAAAATACCAGTACGATATCCTTTATGTTTTACCCAAAGAGCGCCTTGTATATCATCAGAAAATGTCGTCGATTAATCAATTATGTAAATAATGGTTGAAACTAATTAAATATGATACTTGTGTGTTTTTAGCCTACACAATTCTATGCACATTTTATGCTATGTTTGGTTGGTAGTTGAGTAATTTCTATTCAGCCTCCAGACGTTATTATGCTTAGATAATGATTTCAGTTTTTACAATTAGCTTGTGTACATGTATTTTGTTCTTTGCAATATCTTAAATAATGGCGGGGCGACTTGGGTCGTGTGCTCGCTGTATCTCCCTGTATCTTATATGTCGTGAGAGGCAACAAAGTGCGGGTCTCTCAGGGCTTTTCTTCTGTTTATAGACATTAGCTAATCCAATGCATGCTGTGGGTTGGGGCCAATGGAGGCGATAAAAAGTGGGGTATTTTTTCTGTAACGTTATTGGTATATTAAAAGATAAAACTGATACTTAATCAATGTTTAATGATATACTTGCCATGCTCTGTGTAAACTGATGCTTCCTTAGAAAATACCCGTGAAGTCCTTGTAGAAGCGGGGAATATTATGTTTAATACTCTATCTCACTGCATGTCCCAAGAGGCGACTACAGGTAACGACGATATATTGGACTCCCAGTAGGATCGTAAATGGTGTCTATCCTATTGTTAGAGGCCACTGTTGTAGGGGACTAAGAGTAGGTTCCCTCCATAATCGAGTTTCTAATAAATGGTCAGTTTTAGCGACCTGCTGATCTGCAACACTTTCAATCTTTGTGCTTGCGTTTCTTTCTTATTTTGATTTTCTTACTCAACTTCACATTTTCTATCTTATTTTGATCTTCTTACTTAACTTCATATTTTCTTATTTTGATTTTATAGCTAAACTTCACATTTTCTGTCTCATTTTGATATTTTTACTTAACTTCACATTTTCTAGATTCGCTAGTAAAGGGTCCTCATTCCACAAGGCGGCAAATAAATGGAAGCGAAATTATCATTTGGTAAGAAAAGATTTACTTTATACTATTACAACACCCATTAATATACCTCTACTTTGTTTATTCTATATAAAAGTTACTTGTTAAATCCACTTTTCTTTGCTGCGTTCGAATCCTTTGCACATAAACACATCTTCACTCGGATGTTTCCACCGAGATCTGGTGGGGTTTGTTACCGGAAACGCCTCAGCTGCCAAGCGACGCTAGAGGTGGGCGGATACTGTTGCCGAACTCGCTGCCATTCGCCAAGAGAGGCGAGAAGTGGGAGGAGCCTGTTGCCGAATGCGCCCTCTATGTGCATACGACAGTTGTTTTTTTTAAAGTTTTATTTAGCAGTGTCACAGTTTTCTAAAACAGATGAAGATGGCTCGTTGCCGTTATGGAAGAAAATAGACGAGACATGAAGGTTGCTTACAGTGATCAAGTATTAAGGTTTAAAAAGCCCATTACGAAAATGAAATGAGGAAGCCATGAATTCAGTAATAAGCTATATAATATTCACATGCAAAGAAACATAAATCAGTAGTTGGACTTACTTTAGAAAGTCGTTAATTGATATAAGGCCAAAGCTGATAGTTATAATGTCTCGCCAAAATGATACATACCCAAGGGATGTTTCCTTAAAAAAGTTAAACAAGTTGTAACCATCAGTTTATAAAATGTACAGTATATCAAAGTTCATATTAAAAGAGGGGGGGGGGGGGGGGGGGGGGGTCATACGGGCGTTAGGTTTAGCCTCAGACGTTTATTCACGGCACATTGTAAGTGCAAGTGTACCCTTGTGTTTCGTGGGGGCACTAAAACATAAATCACTATATTGTGCATGAACAGTACCCATGTGTTAATATGTTTATGGTACCTCCATATACTTGTCAGGGATAATATTTACCATTTTCCGCGTACAAGTTTAATTGAGAATAGGGCATATGTTATAAAATTGCTATTTCAAGACACAATATGAATTTACAATACTAGTTACATAAGTAAGTACAGGCCTTTATTTGAAACAATAGATTCCAATCAATCTACTGATATATGATGAGCTATATTTTTGCCTGTCATTATTGTAGAAAATGACTTTTAAATTGCTAGGCTTACCGAAATACCCAACGTATCATCAACGAAGAATTATTTGTCAACGTTAAGGTCATGCAGCTATTTAGCCTGTGTATTTTGATTCACTCTAGTTACTTTTGGTTCCTTTAGTTAGAACTTTATTTTATTATTGTAAATTGAAATTGTACATACATGTACATCATATACAACATGAGGGATTCAGAAACAAGTACTTGGTACTTATGTAAATTCGTCTCCTTGTGTTTATAGATAGCTAATGAAACAGTGCTGACAATTTCATATGTGCAGGGGAAAGAAAGAGAAAGGGTGAAAGGGTTTCGAAAGGGATGATGCTGGGGGTATTTCATTTCAGGAATTAACGCTGATTACATGATAACGTACAATGTATGACTATAGAAACAGCAAGACTGCACCTGTTGCGGATAGTAGTACTTATACAAACTATACTGCAGATACAATTCTAAATTGATATAGCAGATCATAGATAAAGGGTAGTTAGATTTTAATAGCGCTTAGATTGACTGATTTGGACACAATCAAAAACAGTTCCATTACTGTACTGGCATGTCTAGACCATCCTATAGTAAGGTATGAACATTATAATTAGGAAGAAGGCTTCAAATTATTGAATTTTTAGCTGCTTGAACTTGGGATAATGGAGAAGGAAATGCCCGGTAGTTTCAGCAGATTGATGACAAGAACACATAGGACTATCGACTAAGTTACCTGAGTACAAGTGACTATGTAATCAGCTGCCATTCCTCCAAAGTCGTGCATTATGGATATAGCCGTGTCTACTTCTGCAGTAAAAATAGTGTGAGGGAACAATATGAGCATCGGTATTTAGGAATTATTTAAGGTTAGTAGGTGAAGGATTGCATTTTATGTCATCTTGAAGTGCGTTCCATAGATCAACTGAAGAGGGAAAGACATTTTTTATAGAGATTAGTTCGACAGTTTACTTGACAAATATGATAAGCTCTTCTGGTGTTATGGGAATGTATATTAGTGTGGCGAGCAGGTAGATAATTGGTTAGGTAAGAAGGGCACTGACCATGAACGATCTCATGAAATTGAATAGTTTTATGTTTTTTTCCTTCGTACAAAAAGGGGTCCCAGCCGGTTTCTATATATAGTCTATCGTGATTTGTGAGTTCGGTAGTTTTGGTTCCTTTGCCATCTAAATGACCTGACGCAGGTAGTAAACCAGTGTTTTACAAAAAACAATCCTAGTTGAAAAAATAAAGCGGTTAAAATATTGTGTTGAGGGATATATAGCACGTTCGTGGTTTCCCCAAGATCATGCCTAGTTCCCTCGGCGAATAAAAGAATTTGAAAAAAAAACATATTTTTTTTATGTTCGCAGAGTATTTAAACATGTGTATTAATAAATACATGTAATGCTACAGTATGTCAGTAACTGATCATCAAAGCGGAAAATACAGCAATCTCAACTAATTAAAAGCTACTCAGGCCATTTTGTTCAACAACAAATAGAAATTACTTTTAATCTTATTGATATAAAATTTCAGCAATTAAGGATATTAAAACAAGTGCACGACACCTAAGTCTAAATAGCAGATCGAGTGAGATGGCACTTCAGGAATGAAATTTATTTTTTCAACATTCATGAAGTTATAACAACAATGGCTTCTGGATATATTTTATGAATGGCGTTAGCGATTCATTATTTAACGCGATTCATAGTTAATATGATATTTACATTTTGATTATTTTTGATTTTATCTGTTAAAGCATCTTATGATTTAAAAAATGCATTTGTTCATATTTGTACCTGGGAGTGACATCGGAAAGAAAACAGCCGTTCCCGTGGGTAAGTGTCGGACAGTTCTTGCCACAGTCTTAACAGCCGTCATAACAACAACACAAACAAAATATATGTAGTTCCATCTACAACATTTATTCTGTAACGACATTACTACACACTGTGAGGGCGGAGAGTACTAGCCGTGGTCACGCGGTCCCCGACTTTACCACACACTGTGATGAGGCTTGTGTTGTTATAAAAACGAATACAATTTTCGCCAATGCATTCAAGCATACTGAATGTAATTATAAGTCTATATGATGACCCTAAACAAATTACATGTCAACAGCAACAAGGCCGTTATCCATGAAACATACTTACAATTGATGAAGTTACTTCTGTTCAAATGCGCCAGATAAGTGAGTTATGCTACTGTTAGGTTTTTACTCTACTTCTTCTGACACCAAATCGTAATGTTAAATTAATTAATTAAAATATGAGTTTTATTTAAAGTACATGTTCTTGCCAATCAAGACATGTAATTCAAATTGAATATATACTCCAGGAGTAGAAAGTATAAATTCACAAATAGTTCCAAAAGTTAGCAAGTTAAATGAATTCCTGAAGTATTGAATATGGTGCACTCCAAATTTTTTTTTATTTTAGAAGTAACCCAAATAAATCATTGTAGTCAAGAAGTGTCTAAAGAAATAATTGCACGACACACAGTTCCTAACTGTTACTAACCAAACAACGACGCAAAGCTATAAGCTAAACTACTCGACACATTTCCATACTCTCTGTCTAAACTAAGCAAATAAACCTTAAAATCTCTCTATTCATAAGACCAAATCTTAGTCACTGTCACCTCCTACTCTAAGAACTTACTCCCTCTAAAAACTAATTCTTAAAACCCACTACTCAAAGTTAACATGCCTTTAATTTTTTTTTAAATTGTCTAGATCAGTCCTTTCAAAATGGCGCCGTCAAGTTGAAGTGGGGTAACGTCACAACGAAATAACGTCATGAATGATGTTACTGATTCCCGCAATTTTTGACACAATATAAGTATATAAAATGTAATAAAAAGAAAATTGAATGGTTTCCCGTTTAATATAACGATACTATTGTGGCACCCTGTTAGATTTCTTAGTTTATTTTATTCTTTATATTCATAAGATTCAGTTGAAATATATTGAGTCTAATTAGTATTACTTTGCATATAATGTTGTCGCTAATTTAAATCCGTAATCCGCGCTCCGCATCCGCGATCGCCGTCGCCAAGTCTCGTGCGTTACTTTCACTTTGATTGGAATTATGTGAGTGTGACGTAAGTGTGCAAGTTATGTATACCTGTTTGACCAGTGACAGACTGACCTCTGACACCTGTCGCATTGCGTGACATTTCCCGCGTTAATGTTTTCTTCGTTTCTCGATTCTTTCTTTTCTATGCACTTCATATCTTCTCCTCGTAGAGGTAACATCGATACATACATGTATACATATATATAGAGAGAGAGAGGCGGGTTACATCACCGATGGCTAAGGTAAATCCCCGGTACCACATACAGGGGGAAATAAATTACCCAAATGACTTCAGACACGGTTTTGGTATTTTCTGTAAAAAGAACCCAGACACCACACTATGCACCTGAAGATCTAATAACTAATATATATATAATCTCCATAAGGAGCTGACAGCTTTTCAAATTCGAGATACTAGAGACGAAATCATTACACCAGCCTAAACATTTACCACTAAACTGGCCCTAGTTTGAACCCCCGAGGTGCTTTATTACAAAGGGCCAACGCCCTGGTAAAAGAAGATCCTACGCGTGTTTTATAAAGGCCGGACAGAAAACATTCCACGCTTGTTGCTTTGTTCAGCAAGTAAACGGAAATAGCATTGCTGCATATATTGGCAAAAGAAACCGACACTGCCAGGTATGAATGGAATCGAACAAAGTGTACCTGATCGAATATCGACCAATCAGGAGTCACTCTAAGGGCGATCGGACATCGCATTGTTGTTAGTCAAAAGAAACAGGTTAATTGCATTTTTGCCAGTGAAATATATAAAATGCATTAAAAAGAAAATTGAATGGTTTATCATTTAATATAACATATTTACCTCGCATGGCAAAATATCGATATTCTGTCATACTCGTGAAATATATGTTATATTAAATGGGAAACCATTCAATATCCTCTATATGCATATCATGAACAAAATTTGACAAATCTCAGTTTTGTCCATACCAATGGATCCATTTAGTTTCAATGGTGACCAATTGAACAAAAGTTAATTTGCAACATAGCTACATGTACAATAATATCTTCCATCTGTCATAAAAAGACAAAATACAATCTAATTGTTTACATTATTTAAATTCCTGTCTAAATAAGTGACAAGTATTCGTTTATGTTCTTCTCTGGCCTTCGCTATAACTTTTCCATAAAATGAACAGAAGATAAACTTGAGTTGAAGACGAGATTCGGGAAACCTCCATACGTATATAAATGGATTGACAAGGCTATTCATAATTACAAGAAAGTGTGCAATTAAAAAAAAGATCCGATTATTTGTATCTTCATAGACCGATACGTAGATAGTGTAACAAAAGAATGGAATATACATTACATTCCATGTTAAAACTATAAATAATATTTTGTAAGTTGTCCGATACAATGTACGAGGATTTCCTCCTCTAAAACTATTGCTTGCATTCATTTTAAATATTTTCCTTTGAACCATACCGTACGCTATGCAAGTTACGGCCCGGCATACTATACCAAAGCTGAGTTGTATGGACACTCCGTAAGTTCTCATTATTTTCTCTGGTAAACAGCTGTTAAAATCCAATTTATAGTCCAGACTTACTGTTAGTGAAATTATCAAAGCACAAATCCAAATGGAAAAAAAATATATCTTCACATTTCTTGTATCAACTTTCGCAATGTAAACCATTTCATAATAGAGACACACACAACGGTCGACTGCCATACTTGTTATTATCAACGTAGCGGCAAGGTTTGATCCAAAAGTCAATGTTTCTTGAAAGTAGCACGCATTTCGTTGAAATGTACCATCCGAAACGTCAAAGATGACAAAGATTCGAGCGCAGAACGACATTCCATACACGAGGTCGCTGATGAGCAGATTCATTGTCATGATTTTTATATTTTTGGCTATTCCTTTACATTTCCACATACATATGAATGCTACCGCATTAACAAAAGTGATGCACGCAGATAAAAATAGTGGAAACTTCCCCTCTCCACTAAAATCCTCTGTGGTGTTGCTGATGTTCAAAGGACCCTTAGTTGTCATGGTGACGGATGAATAACGCTGAGGAATATGTCAATGTCTTTGAAAACAATAATTACTAAATAGCCATGAAACTAATACAAACTCGAACAATTATTATAAAAGTGACAACACTACGTCATCTAATGTCTTACCGGGAATTCTTTTTTATAAAGTATCCTCTTGTTGATGTTAATGTACATGATCCAGCACGAAACGTAAACCGTACGTAAATAATGACAGCCCTCTAACCAGCAAATCTGACAACATCCTGTGTGTAACGATAAAATGGCCGCCTCCGTCGTAGCTTTCAAAAATATTATCATTCCATTGTTCCCATCTGTGAAACTTGATAGTTTAGATGATCTGTGAATTCGAAACAAAATATGGCATGACACATTGAGTAATGATAACCTACCTGTAGCCTCACTACCCTTTTGGTGGTAGTGAACATTACTGGTGGCCAATCAAGCCGCCATACAATCGTCATATTTTAATCGTTTTATTGACTAATTTAGAGTTTGAATTATGATTTTATCAGATACTAGTAAAACAACAGAGAATACGGACCTGTGCACACATTCACAGTTCTAACTGAAAACCGATCAAACGAAAGAAGAATATTATTAAAACCTATGGAGGAGTGGGAAACTAATGTATCACATCTCACTACCTCACAAAAAACGTATAGGTTCAAAATTTGCAAAACATATACCTTTTGGTCGATTCAAATAATATTCCACATGAGAAAAAATAAACAAAACAAGAGCTGTCAGACGACAACATAGCTCGCCGAGTGTGTTGAAATTCATAATTAGGTTTTTGAAAAGTTGGTAAAAAGTCATGGTCAATATCAGCAGGTCAATCGAACACGCATGTCAAATATCAGCCTTATCTCGTCTGCTTAATATTAAGTAGCTGGGTCAAAGGCCACAGTCAAGGTCATATTGTTCGCACATGTAGTACAAATTGAAAGTTCATATCGCAAGGAACACACGTGTTAAAGTAGCTACGCTGTATGACACATCACTTTAAGAAATATATATATATATTTAAACTAGTTGTCTACGACGCCAACGCCAGGGGTATAGGGATAGCTCCCCTGAATTTCATCCCGGGGGCTAAAACAGTAAATTCTCTCATCACAACATAGCACGGATATACTCACATGTTACAGACACAGCAGTTCTAGACGTACAGCGTCACATAAAGCATTGCCTGGGTATAAGATGATGGATATATCTAGGAGATGCATATATATATATATATATGTGTATCGATTAAATACTAATCTAATGACATGACGAATCTCGCTGATAAAATACAGAAATATGATTGAAAACTGCAAGAGAACAACTCTCAAATGTTAACAAAACCATGATTCACATATTCGTTACCATAAATTAATAAACACAGATTCCTTACAATAAATCAATAAAAGTTTCAAAATAATAACAAAATATATTAACGCGAAGGCGTTCGTCCTCTCGGTTTTGTGATCTTCCAACAAACTGCACATGAAAAACTGCCCCTCTCTTACATACGAGGTCGGTTAGATTGAAAAGCATATCATACATTTCAAAACTAAGATCTTTTGTTTGCTAACTCCTTAATATCTTATTGGTATTCTTTTTGGTATAGATTTCCAAACAGACAACAACCAGCTTATATGAACAGTTGATGTAGTGTATGCATTTCCTTTAACTTATAGGAATGTGTGAGATATAATCTAGAAAATGACTCCGATTTCTTCGTTGTATTTTCAGATAGCAAAAAAGCTTTTGATACTGTTTGGCACGAGGGGTAACTGCTCAAACTGTACAAAATGATATTTAAAGACAAAATTTGGACTATATTGAGAAATATGTATACTGGTTTTGTAAGTCAAGTCGCATTTAAGGGTTATCAATCATCACCTGTTCTTATTGAGAGAGGGATCTTGAAAGAGGGGTCCTTATCTGCTAAAATGAACCTGGTTTTTATCAACGATTTATTAAAGAATGTCAAATCATCGAGGAAAAGGAGCATTTGTTATTGACCCCAAAGTTAATATCCCCACACAAGCGGATGACATATGTTTGATCAGTAACACAAGTGTTGGTTTACAAGATATGGTTACAATTTGTAAAAGTTATATTTAGAAATGGAGATTTTCATTCTCTGTAGGTAAAAGCAAAATTGTTGTTTCTACAAAAGGCAGAAAACATATTCTGGTAAAATATGTGTATTTATATGGTAAAGCATTACCAGTTGTTGATAATATTACGCACGTCGGTGTTGTTTTGAATTTTAACCTGTGTTCGTCAGACAGAACGGAGTCTGCAGGTAAGAAAATGAAAAGTGGAACCATGACTCTTATTCGATCTGGTGCTCATCCTAGGACCCTTAATCCTTTCACAGTCTCAAATGTGATTAAGGAAAACGTTTCCCGTCTGCCTTGTATGGGTGTGAACTATGGCAATTATCGAGAGCAGAATTAACATGTTTAACAATGTCATCGATATTTTGTTTACACGAGTTACAAATACAGTTGGTTAAATGTAGACTTCCAAGTTTGACGAGGAATCAAAATTCTCGACACATGATGCTTATATCAAGGCACAAGAACCACAGTCTGTGTGGAGCGAATCGTGGGTTAATTGGTATATATTGACGGAACGAGATCTGTCCAAACCTTCTGGTTCTAGCCCTGGGTATAGTAATAGTATTGGCTTTCCTGAAATTATACATTACATGGATTGTGGGTGTCCCCTACCCAAATGTTGACGCCGTTATTGAAACAAACGTCGTTGAACAAGAAGGAATTCAAGCTACGCATGAAAACACGACAGTCTCAGGCCAAACACAATTATGACAAAAATACAGGATGAAAGTTAGAACTCCTCAACCAAGGAGACAAAATTTTCATTTAAAATGAGAATAATTCGATTCCAAGAAACATTTAAAAAAAACTCCCAGGTCCAGATCACATGTTATAAAAGCTACAAATAGTCGTATCCTTGCCGTATTATCAAACAGACACGGGCAGAATCACCCAGTATACATGTATATCACTGTAATCACTGGTTGACATTAAATTAAGTCGTTAAGACGTCTGTGATGTACATGTATATTGGGTTTTGCGATATACATGTATATATGTGTGTGTGACACGCTGTCGGATGAGTACCGCATCAATTCGCAATCAATTCCGGCAAAACAGGATGTGGAACCGCATGTGGTAACCATGGTACCGTCGGAGGAGGAACCGCCTGGTCCAATATCCGACCTATGAAATCGCTATTTTATAAAACTTGAATGGCAGTTGCTGCAAGATGGCCGTCGACTTGGCACTGATACATGTGGATGAAGCAAACAACCATGGGGAGTACCAGAGGAGAAATGGAGTGAAGAGTTAGACAAGTACATTTGTCAATAAGTTTGTTTTGACCTTATATTTGTTAACTCAAAAACCTGTAATTGTTGACTGCCACGTTTTCTGTGGAGAAAATCGACATTTTCGTTTGAAAACAATGTTCTCGATCGTGTCCGAGTAAAGATAATTCATCACTTTTCAGAGTTTCGAAGCTGCGCGTGAAAGAAATAGACGATTTAGTTATGATTTCCTGGTGTCATGTTAAAGGTTACTATCTTAACTTTTGATGAAGACCATCGTCGTTGAAAAAGGGTAAAATTTTGACGACACTCTGAAATGAAATGAAAGTGGGGGGATATTGACGTCTACATCTTGTTATATATTAATAGAGGCGAGTACTTGTGGTAATAGCAGTCATCATTAACAACACCCCTCGTGTCAAATTGGACGAGGAAAATACTAAAATAAAATAAATAAGTAAATAGATAAACATTAGAAAAAGAAATTGCTTTTTTACATTTCAACGTTTTCGTTCTCAGTACTTTAATGATAGGATTGTTCAATTGGCATTCTTTTATGTTATTTCAGTAAATACAGCCTTGTATTATTTTTCATTGATGGTGTAAATATATATCTGATTATCAACATAAAAATTTGCAATTAAATTGGCATAATGACTGAATCTTAGATTCATTTTTTTCACTGTAAAGCAATTGTATATTAGTTAGACTTTGCATCTTTTTTTTTTTTATTTTTTTTCATATTGATTAAATTTTTACATTTTTCAGATTTGTATATATAATTGAGTTATTGTAGAATCTGCTTCAGTACAGGTTTGCTTCGAATAGCTATACATATATTGTTTTTTTCCAGATTTGTTTCAATTCAAATTTATTTATAGTCGGTACATATTATAAAAGTCAACTGTAGTTCTAATGAGCTATCAAAACGGACTCAAACAGTAAAAGACAGACACAGATACAAAATAGATAAAAAAAATAATAAAACATAAAAAGCATACAAGTGTATTAACCTGATTGTGAGTTTATAAAACATATTATGAAACTAAAAACATTGTAAAATTGTAAAAACAGATAATTGCAGAAAATAATTGTTTGGAAATATTTCTTATACATGAGTTATTGAAGAACAATATTCTTGTGTGTATCTATTTCAGGTTTAGTTAGGAGTAATTGTTTTGTTTATCATACACGGAATGGCGAACGTAAAGTTAACGTTAAGTTCATCATCAACAGATATTGTCATCTTAAAAGCAATATCTATAATTAGTGCTTTGAATTTTGAAAATGATTTCTAATTTTATATTTTTATCTATATATTTGAATCTTATATTGTCATTATTAATAGTAAAATATATAGTTATGCATAGTTCTGTGAAATTTTGATATTTTATCTATCTTATATACAGTGTATATTCATTGATAGAATATTGTTATTTCATTATTTCTAGTAAAATAATTTATATGATAGTGATTTGAATTTAGAAAACTATATCTGATTTACCTGAATTGACCCTGTTTTTTTTTACCTGAGTTGGTATTCCATATTAAAACAGGCTTTAAACAAATGTCAAAGAACTTCCTATAGTTTCTATCAACTAAGCCTTTCGAGTAAAGGTGGCTATTTAGGGAGCTACATTCCATTCTTAGTCTCGCATGGAGGATTTGACCTTGTCTGCTTCCAGATGAGAAATATATAATGGTACTTTGGTGGAAGGTTGTAGATCATGATGAATCTATATAACATATTACTTTTTGAAGGAAGTGTCTTTCATGACTAAAAGCGGGTTTTGTATACCTTCAGCGGTGTTGATAAACAGTGATGATATTATGTTATGTCTCGGCAGCTGTGCACAAATATAACGTTTTAAAATCATTAATTAGCTGTCAAATGTAAAAAAAAAAAATTATTCATAAGAATAAATAAAACCTATGACCCAAGAAATGGCGCTCAGGGTAAGATTGAGGTTAAGGATAAGAATCATAGTTTAGACATTAACTGAACGGTACCGAAAATAGATAATAGTGTCACCGGTAACATCGGTCTACATTATCCAGGCTTTAAGTAGGTCATACTGGTTAGAAAAGTCAGTACATAATTACATCAACATTGGACATATAAAATGGCGGATTACACCATCAGACCAGCTGTACAGGGTGATTGTGAGGAGATCCTTCGGCTGATACAGGTAAGTTAATTGGAAATAAACAGCACACGTGTTTGTATTACATCATGGATTCTCACAGGTATATACGGTGTTCACACAAAAATGTGACGGGTGATTTAGGGGCCGGAACAAATAATGATCCGTCGATGTACATTTTTACTCCATTTTATTCATAGATCTATTCTTGCAAAGAAATAAGGTATATGCATTAATTAAACCTTCATAAGTTTTCTCTCTGATGTCTGAAGTTATCTTCAGCTTATGATCAGTGAAGTCAGTGACATTTGTTATACCTTATCTATTCAAATTAATATTTGAGGAAATAAGCAAATAAATACTACGTACATTTACATAAAACGTGTCATACATTAAATATGTTATCATTATATTAAAATAAATACTTTAAGTCCAAATTCTGAAGTCACAAAACATAACTTATAGAATAAGATATTATATCAACAGGTAGATATTTATGAGCTGGGCCAATGTAATTCTCTATTTTATTTGTTTCAGGAGTTAGCAGAATTCGAAAAAATGCCGGAACAAGTGAAGATGACAGTGGGGAGTAGGTTCTATTTTTCAGCATTACTGCTCATTAAATAACTTTTCGAGTGTATACATAGGTTACATGCACACAAGTTGAAACAGATTATCTGTTTTGTCTACAGCTTGATCGTTTAAATGTAGTTGATACTGTTCATTGCGAGCTTTATTTTAGAGATCATGGCTTAAAGGTACACGCATTATTTTACAGATAATGACTTTATATTAAAACAAGCATTATTTTACAGATAATGACTTTTGACACTTTATTTTACGGATAATGACTTTATGTTATAACAAGCATTATTTGACAGATAACAACTTAATGTTAAAACATGCATTATTTTACACATAGAGACTTTATGTTATAACAGGCATTATTTTACGGATAATGACTTTATTAGCTCACCTGGTCCGAAGGTGATATACCGTGGCGTCCGTCGTCCGTCCGTCGTCCGTCCGTTGTCCGTCCGTCGTCCGTCCGTTGTCCGTCCGTCGTCCGTCCGTTGTCCGTCCATTGTCCGTCCGTCCGCACTCACTCAGATATACTTGTGGGGTGGATTGCACGTATGTCTGGTAGTTGTGCGGATTTTTCGACTTCTGAGGTGCAACGCACAAAATCAACACTCCAATCGTTAGATTCGGCCAAAATGACGTCAAGCAAGCTATTTTTATTTTTGCACCTCGCAAATTTCGGACCAGCGGACACCCAATCAAAAAAAGCGGACGACGTCGCAAATCACACCAAGTTCCTCCACTCCCCCCACTTTATTCGCGCCTTTTTTTCTGTCATCGGAACACCTCGATTTTTTCGTTGGTAATACATAACCGGATGTAGGCACCCTCAGAACTCTTTAGACCGGCGCAAGTTTTAAGATGTAAAAGGTAAGTGAACATATCTGATTATCCTATTCCAAAGCTGCGTAAGGATAAGGTCTGAAAATAAACATGAGTAGAGAATTTACTAGCAGTAGGAAAAGCAGGTCGGGCTTAACCGAACATTTTTCTGGGTGCATAATTGACATGATAAACGTGGATATAGGTATGTTTTGTCATTACCGTTCGTTATTCAATCATGTCTGCTGCTCCAGCCTTTGCGAATGATATTCCTGTTGGACTTTTGGCGTTC